>NC_057808.1:376565467-376571880 GCF_018294505.1 Triticum aestivum | reverse complement strand
CTTGGTCGTTATGTTGACAATGAAAGCATACCTCTCAAAATTATTTTCATCTATGTTTTAAGAGCTTCGAGCTCTGGCACCTCTGCAAATCCTTGCTTCCCTCTGCGAAGGGCCTATCTTTTACTTTTATGCAAGAGTCAGTAGTATTCCTTCTCATTCCAACCTACTCTTTAGTTGGCAAGCATCATGTGATGGGGAAAGATCTAAGCATATATGGCCATTCAAATATATTTGATCATGAATTATTATTTTTGACAATTATCTATATGATAAATAAGTTTGGTGGTGAAACATTAAGCCCCTATCTTTCTCTGTGTTCAATGGATGCTATTTGCTCTAAAAATATGCTTTGAGTGGTAGCAATCATGGAAGACTATATGATAGTTGAGTATGTGGGATTTGCTAAATCAAAGCTCTTACATAGACCCTTCCTGAAAATAAGATGAATTGCAATTGTTTGATGACTAAGAACATAGTTTGTTAGTTTTCAAGAAAGTTTATGGTCTATGCTTTAACATGTGAATAGCTTGCTACTTGATCATGAGAAGCTTTATGAGATGAGCTACTGTTATGATATATAATGATGCTAGAAAAAGTGATTGAAATTATCATTGATCAAACTTGTGCACTTGATAGCATTCCACATCAAAAAATCTGTTTTTATCATTTACCTACTCGAGGCGAGCAGGAATTAATCTTGGGGATGCTTGATACGTCTCCAATGTATCTATAATTTTTTATTGTTCCATGCTATTGTATTATCAATCTTGGATGTTTTATATGCATTTATATGCTATTTTATATGATTTTTGGACTAACCTATTAACCTAGAGCCAGTGCCAGTTTATGTTTTTCCTTGTTTTTGAGTTTTGCAGAAAAGGGATATCAAACGGAGTCCAAATGAGCTGAAAATTTACGGAGATTTTTTATGGACCAGAAGAAGCCCCCGAAGCAAAAGAGTTGGGCGAGAAGAGTCCCAAGCCAACCACAAGGTTGGAGGGCACGCCCTACCCCCCCTGGGCGCGTCCTCCGTCCTTGTCGTTGACTCGTGGACCCCCTTGACTTGTTCTCGGCGCCAAAAATTCCTATAAATACATAAACCCCCAGAAATAAACCTAGATCGAGAGTTCTGCCGCCGCAAGCCGCTGTAGCCACGAAAAACAAATCGGGACCCTATTCCGGCACCCTGCCGGAGGGGGAAACCATCACCGGTGGCCATCTTCATCATCCCGGTGGTCTTCATGACGAGGAGGGTGTAGTTCACCCTCGGGGCTGAGGGTATGTACCAGTAGCTATCTGTTTGATCTCTCTCTCTCTCTCTCTCTCTCTCGTGTTCTTGATTTGGCACGATCTCGATGTACCGCGAGCTTTGCTATTATAGTTGGATCTTATGATGTTTCTCCCCCTCTACCTTCTTGTAATGGATTGAGTTTTCCCTTTGAAGTTATCTTATCGGATTGAGTCTTGAAGGATTTGAGAACACTTGATGTATGTCTTGCATGTGCTTACCTGTGGTGACAATGGGGTATTCACATGATCTACTTGATGTATGTTTTGGTGATCAACTTCTGGGTTTTGTGACCTTGTGAACTTATGCATAGGTGTTGGCACACGTTTTCGTCTTGACTCTCCGGTAGAAACTTTGGGGCACTCTTTAAAATTCTTTGTGTTGGTTTGAATAGATGAATCTGAGATTGTGTGATGCATATCGTATAATCAAACCCACGGATACTTGTGGTGACATTGGAGTATCTAGGTGACATTAGGGTTTTGGTTGATTTGTGTCTTAAGGTGTTATTTTAGTACGAACTCTAGGGCTATTTGTGACGCTTATAGGAATAGCCCAATAGATCGATCAGAAAGAATAACTTTGAGGTGGTTTCGTACCCTACAATAATCACTTCGTTTGTTCTCCGCTATTAGTGACTTTGGAGTGACTCTTTGTTGGACGTTGAGGGATTGTTATATGATCTAATTATGTTATCATTGTTGAGAGAACTTGCACTAGTGAAAGTATGAACCCTAGGCCTTATTTCCAAGCATTGCAATACCGTTTTTGCTCACTTTTACCACTAGTTACCTTGCTGTTTTTATAATTTCAGATTACAAAAACCTATATCTACCATCCATATTATGATTGTATCACCATCTCTTCGCCGAACTAGTGCACCTATACAATTTACCATTGTATTGGGTGTGTTGGGGACACAAGAGACTCTTTGTTATTTGGTTGCAGGGTTGTTTGAGAGAGACCATTTTCATCCTACGCCTCCCACGGATTGATAAACCTTAGGTCATCCACTTGAGAGAAATTTGCTACTGTCCTACAAACCTCTGCACTTGGAGGCCCAACAACGTCTACAAGAAGAAGGTTGCGTAGTAGACATCAAGCTCTTGCTTGATACGATTAAGATTTGGGTGCAAATCCAAGATGTGCCACCATTGTATGCTCATCCCGTGCCATCTTTAGCAGCAAAGATCGTAGAATTCCTATATGTCAAACCACAATCACAAGATTTCACAGGCAATTTCCATCGTGTATGGGTCCGGATCAATGTCAACAAGCCGCTGAGGAATGCAGTCTCGATGATAAGGGATGGGAAGCGCCAAATATATAGGCTTAAGTATGAGAAACTCCCGGATTGGTGTGCGGTACGTGGCATGCTAGGACATCAGTTTATAGAGCATGGCAACGGAATTCACCCCCCATCATCTTTGGTCTTCAAAGATCTAAGAGCTTCCTGGGTTATACGAACTGGACAGGGTCCGGGAGGGGGACGAGGCCGCAGAGGTGGCCGTGGTGGCCGCGCAACGGGATCTCGTTTTGATCATGACAAGGGCACGATGGGAAGGAGGAAACAGACAGTGCTTCAGACACTGTCATGGATGATGCAGACAACAGTAGAAAGAGGGCACCAGCCCATGCACAACATGTGATGCAGCCTGTGAATAACGAGAGAAGCGGTGCAGGCCAGGGGGCGATGCTATTGCTACCATCTCCCTCAACGGTTCCAGCTAGTCCGAGTAGTAAATCAGACCCAAAGAGGACCAAGATGAGTACATGTGTAGGGGAGGATGACTTGGAAAACATTGCCGGTCTTGGCGAGATCGTCTCTTCATTGGGGGCTCCTTCGAGGATCGCCGCCGGGCCCAATGAATATCTTCTGGTGGAACTGTCGTGGTGCGGCCAAACCTGCAACAGTCTGAGAGCTTCGTGATTTCGCGAGGCAATTTGCCCCTACCCTCTTATGCATTGTTGAAACACAGTTGGAAAGTGGTAGGGTAGAATCACTAGCTGGCACTTTGGGTTTTGATAAATCTTATGTTGTAAGTAGTCGAGGTAGAAGTGGAGGCATTGGCTTGTTTTGGAACGATTCAATAAAATGTTGAAATTCTTGGTTACTCTGATTATCATATAGATGTGTCCGTTGAGGAACAAGGCAAAGAGAAGTGGAGGATGACATGCGTGTATGGGGAGGCACAGACACACTTGAGGCACCAAACCTGGACAACTCTGAAAAACATTAGTACTTTGTGCACCCTCCCTTGGCTCTGTGTGGGTGATTTTAACGAAGTGTTACGTCCAGATGAACATCATGGTGTTGGAAAGTGAAGTAATGCTCAAATCCAAGCCTTCCATGATGTCTTAGATGTTTGCATGCTGCTCGACTTAGGCTATAAAGGAAATTTCTGGACTTTTGAGAAGAAAGTAACAGGGGGGAACTTTCACAAGATGCAGACTCGACCGAGCTCTGGTGAGTGCGGAGTGGTTGTCAATGTTTCCCCTAGCTCCGGTTACACATTTGACGGGAGTCACTTCGGATCACTCCCCGTTGCTGCTCGAGCTGGACGCTGGGACGGCCGACCAGGTTAGGCGTCCGTTCAGATATGAAACTATGTGGGAGACACACGACAGTTTCCGTGATGTGATAAACCATGGATGGGGTGCAGGTCCCCCATGTTTGACAGTGGAAGAGATGCGTCAGAAATTACAGGACCTGGCAAGGGATCTGGGGAGATGGAGCTGTGACACACTTGGGAGCGTGAGGAAAGAGATAAAAAATTAAAGAAATCTCTGGATGAACTAAAGAATGATCCGTTGAGAACAGGCCCCACACATGCAGAGTTGAAGATCAATGAAAGGCTGATAGAGATGTACCACAAGGAAGAAATTATGTGGCGCCAAAGAGCTAGGGTCGAGTGGCTTTCTGCGGGAGATAAAAATACAAAACAAATTCATCTTCGAGCCAGCCTTAGGAGAAATAAGAATATGATCAAGGCACTTCAGAACTCGCTGGGGGTGGAGATATCTGATCCTGGAGAGCTAAAGGCGCTGGCACACGACTTCTATCAGTCCTTGTACCTGTCTGAGGGAGTGCAAAATATGGAGGCCGTGCTAAATCACGTGCGACACAAGGTAACAACAGCGATGAACACGGAGCTATGTGCACCATACACCAAGGAGGAAGTCAAGATTGCTTTGTTTCAAATGTTCCCAACCAAAGCTCCGGGGCCCAGTGGTTTTCCGGCACACTTTTATCAGAGACATTGGGACGTGTGTGGAGATGAAGTAACAAGCATAGTGCTGAGAATTGTGAGTGGCGAGGAGAGCCCAAGATCCATAAATGACACCGTGCTTGTATTAATCCCCAAGGTAACTAATCCTACGGTACTTGCTTCAAAGGTGATAGCTAATAGATTGAAAGTGATCTTACCTGACATAATATCGGAGGAACAATCTGCTTTTGTCCCTGGAAGGCTTATCAAAGATAATATCATATGCGCATATGAATGCTTGCACTTTATGAAGAGGTCGCGATCCAAGTCTAACAGCTTCTGTGCTCTAAAACTGGACATGATGAAGGCATATGACAGATTGGAATGGGCCTATCTGCGAGGTATCATGACAAAATTGGGATTTGATCATCACTGGATAGATATTGTCATGGGCATGGTACCCTTAGTTTCATTTTCGGTTTGCTTCAATGGTTAAAAGCTTGAATCATTTAAGCCTACACGAGGGATCCGGCAGGGAGACCTGATCTCCCCCTACTTGTTCTTGATTGCAGCAGAGGGCCTTACGTGCTTCCTTAAATCAAGTTCGTAGTCATCTCTGGCACGTATCCAGGTGGCTCCTACGGCTCCTACCGTTAACCATCTCCTGTTTGCAGATGATAGCCTGTTGTTATTCAAGGCCAGTGGGGAAGGATCAGTTCAGGTGTCAAACATACTTGATACTTACTGTAATGCCTCGGGGCAGAGGATTAACAATGATAAATCTTCAATTTTCTTCAGCAAGGGCTGTCCTGCACAGTTGAGAGAAACTATTAAAAACAACTTGCAGGTTTTAAATGAATCATTGAGTGAGCGCTACCTGGGTATGCCGACGGACGTTGGTCACTCGAAGAATGGTACGTTCAAATACCTTCGTGATCGAGTCTGGGAAAAGATCAAAGGATGGATGGGGAAGTTACTGTCTGCTGCTGGTAAGGAAGTTTTAATTAAATCTGTAGCACAAGCGATCCCAGTATACTCGATGTCATGCTTCAGATTGCCAAGAGGTCTCTGTGATAGTATCACTTCGATCATTCGTCAGTTCTGGTGGGGCTCTAAGCAAGGGAAGAGGAAACCGAGTTGGGTAGCATGGGATACCATGACCATGCCGACGCACTTGGGAGGTTTGGGTTTTCGAGACTTGGATATTTTCAATCTTGCACTCTTAGCAAGGCAGGCATGGCGTACACTCACAGACAGTACATCTCTCAGCGCTCGAATCCTCAAGGCGGTGTATTTCCCAGATTGCTCTCTACTTCAAGCCAAACTAGGAGCACACCCGTCCCAGATATGGAGGGCAATACTAGACGGCCGCAATATTTTAGCACAAGGTTTGGTGCGCAGAATAGGTGATGGTGCATCGACTGACATATGGCAACACAACTGGATACCGCAAGATAGTTTCAAACGCCCTATAACAGCTCTTGTCCCAAACCCTCCTAATAGAGTGGCACAACTCATCGATGCCACATCTGCTTGCTGGAACGAGGGCCTGGTCCGAACGGTGTTCACTCACTTTGACGCTGAGGCAATTCTCAAGATCCCGCTGTGCACGCATCGAGTTGAGGACTTTTGGGCTTGGCATCATGATCCTAGAGGAAGATTCAGTGTTCGGTCTGCCTATCATATGATCCTCAAGACAAAGCACGGCAGGGAGGCATGGCTACATGAGGAGGGCAGGTCATCCTATGAGTTTAGCGAAACCAACAACTGATCCATGATCTGGCACATCCAAGTCCCCTCAAAGCTCAAGATTTTTCTATGGAGATTAGCCCGACAGTCAATGCCAACCGGTACTGTGTTGGAGTGTCGTCACATGGCAACAGAAAATACTTGCCTGCTCTATCGTGGTATTCTCA
>NC_057808.1:376562419-376565133 GCF_018294505.1 Triticum aestivum | reverse complement strand
GGGGTGTGAGGCGACAGATGCCACAAGGGCTTTGTGTGAGGGTAAGACTGCTGCTGATAGGACCGGGAGCGGGTATGCGAGTAGCACGCGCTAGTTTACCCAGGTTCGGGGCTCTCCGGAGAGATAACACCCCTACTCCTGCATGTCTGTGTATTTGTAGTATATCTGGTACAGAGTTGCTCTTGGAGCTGTATCTGAGGTCAGTGCCGTAGGCATCTGGCGTCTGGCCTGGTGTATGCCTCCTATGTGGCATGCTAGTGGCCGGCCATGCACATGGCCGTGAGCATAGGAGTGCTCATGCGTGAGTGTGTTGTGTGGATGGATGGATGGATAGCTAGCTAGCTTGCTAGCTATTTGCTTGTGTGGGTGCGTGAGTCCATCCCCTTGGATGGATGGATGTGTCTCCTTTTATAGTGTGAGGTAGCTTAGTATGTAAGCTAGCTAGTGGCATGGGGGGCATGGGTGAGTGTCATGCTTGTCTCCTAGGTCACTTCATGAATAGTGCCAGGGGACAAGTGACACTATACATGATGGCTGGGGTGACACGTGAATAGTGCTCGGGTACGACCGTCTCGTCGATGTCTTGTCGGTGTCGAGTCGGGCTGCAGTCGGTAGCCGGCTGGTTGGCGTAGTCGGCAGCCGGCTGGTGGGCGCAGTCGGCAGCCGGCCGGGCAGAGCAGTCGGACGGGGAGCCGGCAGGAGCAGCCGGGCAGTCGGACTGAGGGGCTTTGCTAGCCCCGATGTCTTGAAATATTGTCTTGCCGTCTTCGGGATACCCGTGTCCAATTACTCCGACAGTAGCCCCCAAGCCTCCGGGCAACTTGGCAAAGTTGGGTGGAGGTTTTTTTCGCGAGTGTTCATGGAAATGATCATGCAAAAGGACAAAGTTAGTCCACGCAGATATATCAAATGATTGCTTTTAGCATTGCAAGTTTTATGCGGAGGGTGCCGACTCGGTATCGTCCGAGCCCCCTTCAATCTTTTTCATGTTCCCTCCACTCTTTGGCTTGCTCTCGCTTGCCGGACAGCCGCTCTGCGGTCTGTGGCTGAGAGTGGGCCGCGGAGTGGAGTGTACAATACTCAGATTCTGGGAGCGAATTCAACCGAGTAGATACTCGTAAAGAAAACGGCCGGGTCGCCCGAACCGCTTTTCTTCCCGGACGTTTTTCGCGTATGTGGCCTCCAGCGTTCACTCTTGCTAGCCGGACAGCCGCTGTGCGGTCTGTGACTAAGAGTGGGCCTTTGGTACCGCGCACGCTACTAAGCCGTCTGCGGGAACAAACGTCTCAGGCCAAGCGGCCAGCCCCCAGGCCAACTCTGGCTGGCGCCGGGGCGAACAATGATGCAACTGTAATGAAATGCGGAAATAACCCCCGAGCATCGCTCGGGGTTATCCGTGCTCTCGCGGTGAAAAAATATGCCAGTGAGGAGCTCACATTAATTTTCGTGTAGCCGAGGCGGAGTTTGCCGAAGAGAGCCGGCGCACCTGCTGGGTGTAGCCTTCGAGCCCCCGGTCGCTCGAAGGAGGGTCCCGGCCGGTCAGGCTCGACCGGCCAGGCGGCGAGGCGTCTTGCAGCGCCCTTTTTCTTCTTCTGCCGGCTGCTGGCAGCCGGACGAAACTCTTCTCTTGTCTCCGTGGGGGCGCGCCAGCGCACCCACTGGGTGTAGCCCCCGAGATTCGGGCCGACTGCTGAGCAGTCGGGCCGGATCTTCCGGCAATGACTTTGTCTTCTTTCCTCGCGGGGGCGCGTCAGCGCACCCGCTGGGTGTAGCCCCCGAGATTCGGGCCGACTGCTGAGCAGTCGGGCCGGATCTCCCGGCGACTACTTTGTCTTCTCTCTTCGCGGGGGCGCGTCAGCGCACCCGCTGGGTGTAGCCCCCGAGATTCGGGCCGACTGTATCTCTCGGCGACTACTTTGTCTTCTCTCCTCGCGGGGGCGCGTCAGCGCACCCACTGGGTGTAGCCCCCGACATTCGGGCCGACTGCTGAGCAGTCGGGCCGGATCTTCCGGCAATGACTTTGTCTTCTTTCCTCGCGGGGGCGCGACAGCGCACCCACTGTATGTAGCCCCCGAGATTCGGGCCGACTGCTGAGCAGTCGGGCCGGATCTCCCGGCGACTACTTTGTCTTCTCTCCTCGCGGGGGCGCGTCAGCGCACCCGCTGGGTGTAGCCCCCGAGATTCGGGCCGACTGCTGAGCAGTCGGGCCGGATCTCCCGGCGACTACTTTGTCTTCTCTCCTCGCGGGGGCGCGTCAGCGCACCCGCTAGGTGTAGCCGTCGGAGCAGGAGGCAGACCAGCCGGCTTGGCACTGCCGACAGCGTGGGTCACGACTGACCGTCCGAGTGGCGAAGCTGGCGGACGAATCATCCGGACGGGTGTTTCTTTTCTTCTCTGTGTCCCAGCCGGCTTCTTTCTCTCTCTCTCTCTTTTTTTGGGCGGCCGGCTGGGCACCCGGCCACTTCTCTCTTTTCTCATAGCCGGCTTTGAGCAGTTGGACACAGCTCTTCCTATATTTTTTCTCTTTTGGGCTAGCAACCAACTGTTGACTTTTCTTTCTTTGTCTCCAGCCGGCCCGAGACCGCACGGACGTAGCCGGCCGACGCACGCGCGGGGGTGGAGTGAAGAGCCGGCCGCGGGGGCGTCTGCGGGGAGGAGCCGGAGGCGCGGGGCGGCGAGTAAGCGGAGCCGGCCCGCGGGGGCGGCCGGGTGCG
>NC_057808.1:376534892-376561400 GCF_018294505.1 Triticum aestivum | reverse complement strand
GCCGGGCCGGATGGCCGAGCGCGGAGCCATGCGCGGTGGAGCAGGCACGAGGCGATGGGAGCCGGCGCCGCAGACGCGGCAGCTGCAGATGCAAGCTCGCAGAGGCGGAGCGACCGGCCAGGCGAGCTGGCGCAGCCGTGACAGAGGCGCGGAGCCTGACGCAGGGCACAACGCGGGGCGGGCGTGACCGAGTGCGTAGGCGGCCGAAGGCGCAACGCGGAGGGAAGCAGACGCGAGCGGCGCGTGGATGGCCACGGCCGACCGAAACGAGGCCCCGCGCGCGGCACGCGCGCGGTCGGACGGTCGGCGTTGCGGTGGTGGTGAAGAAGGCGAGGCCGACGGCGAGGACGCGCCGTCCCGCGCGGCCGCTCCGGGGGTGGGTCGAAGTCGAGCCCCCGAGTGCTGCCGGAGAGACGGCGCGATGCCACGGCGGTGATGGCGAAGGCGAGGCCTACGGCGAGGACGCGCCGTCCCGCGCGGCCGCTCCGGGGGTGGGTCGAAGTCGAGCCCCCGAGCGCTGCCGGAGAGACGGCGCGACGCCGCGGCGGTGATGGCGAAGGCGAGGCCTACGGCGAGGACGCGCCGCCCCTCGCGGCCATTCCGAGGGTGCGTCGATATCGAGCCCTCGACCGCTATCGGAGGGACGGCGCGACGCCGCGGTGGTGATGGCGAAGATGGTCGCGCCCGGACTGCGAAACCAGCAGCAGCGTGGTAGCATAGTAGTAGTACCGACCCACGGTGGGCGCCAACTGTCGTGGTATTCTCAGGGGGGGTGAGGCGACAGATGCCATAAGGGCTTTGTGTGAGGGTAAGACTGCTGCTGATAGGACCGGGAGCGGGTATGCGAGTAGCACGCGCTAGTTTACCCAGGTTCGGGGCTCTCCGGAGAGATAACACCCCTACTCCTGCATGTCTGTGTATCTGTAGTATATCTGGTACAGAGTTGCTCCTGGAGCTGTATCTGAGATCAGTGCCGTAGGCATCTGGCGTCTGGCCTCGTGTATGCCTCGTATGTGGCATGCTAGTGGCCGGTCATGCACATGGCCGTGAGCATAGGAGTGCTCATGCGTGAGTGTGTTGTGTGGATGGATGG
Source organism: Triticum aestivum (assembly GCF_018294505.1). Lineage (NCBI taxonomy): Eukaryota > Viridiplantae > Streptophyta > Magnoliopsida > Poales > Poaceae > Triticum > Triticum aestivum. Next base: position 376,560,307 of record NC_057808.1, on the reverse strand, counting down.
ATAGCTAGCTAGCTTGCTAGCTATTTGCTTGTGTGGGTGCGTGAGTCCATCCCCTTGGATGGATGGATGTGTCTCCTTTTATAGTGTGAGGTAGCTTAGTATGTAAGCTAGCTAGTGGCATGGGGGGCATGGGTGAGTGTCATGCTTGTCTCCTAGGTCACTTCATGAATAGTGCCAGGGGACAAGTGACACTATACATGATGGCTGGGGTGACACGTGAATAGTGCTCGGGTACGACCGTCTCGTCGGTGTCTTGTCGGTGTCGAGTCGGGCTGCAGTCGGCAGCCGGCTGGTGGGCGCAGTCGGCAGCCGGCCGGGCAGAGCAGTCGGACTGAGGGGCTTTGCAAGCCCCGATGTCTTGAAATATTGTCTTGCCGTCTTCGGGATACCCGTGTCCAATTACTCCGACATGCTCTGTGGAGCCGTGGACACATGGAAACATGCACTGATTTCATGTCCTATGTCTGCAAGTGTATGGGCGCTGGCACCTGAGGAGTTGGTGCACCACATGCTAGAGCAAGGAGAGGAGAACCGAAGGATTGGCTGTTTGCAATACATGAAATATTAACAAAGGAGCTCTTTGATCACTTGGTGGTTTCACTTTGGGCGATATGGGGAGTCAGGCGGAAGGCCATCCATGAGAACATCTTTCGACCACCCCACTAGGTGAATAGTTTCATATCTAGCTACTTGGGTGACCTGCAGGTTATCAATGCTAAAACTCCTGTTGTGACGGCGCGGAGAACCGTGAGCCCAAGGAGGTGGCTTCCCCCAACGGCGGGCAATGCCAAGATGAACGTTGATGCGGCTGTGTCTAGGCAGGGATTTGGGTCTATTGGGGTGATATGTAGAGACCATGAAGGTATGTTCATCGGTGCTTCGACTTTTGGCTTCAGAAACATTGTAGATCCACCAACCCTTGAAGCTCTAGCCATTAGAGAAGCCCTGGCACTGGCAGATGATCTATATTTGCGGTAGACTGAAGTTGCGTCGGATTGCAAAGTGGTGGTGGAAGATTTACAGAAGGACAATTTTGCGAGCTACGGTGCAATTGTTCATGAAGTAATAGCCCATTCTTCAGCTTTCGATTTGTGTAGTGTTAGACATGAATTTGGGAGCTCCAACTATGAAGCTCACAACTTAGCGAGGCATGCATTATCTCTCGGCGGTGGCCGCCGTGTCTGGTTAGGCCATCCCGGGAACCTACCTTCCTTCCCTGTAAACATTGTGACGAATTAATAAAGCCTCACAACGTTGTCTCAAAAAAAACCCAGCCCTAGTGCGCCCCTACATAGGCCAGCCCTAGATTATGTCTCCTTATAAAATGGTTTATGGAAAAGCTTGTCATTTGCCTCTTGAGTTAGAACATAAAGCATATTGGGCAGTCAAAGAGCTCAATTATGATTTCAAGCTTGCTGGTGAAAAGAGGTTATTTGATATTAGCTCATTAGATGAATGGAGAACCCAAGCTTATAAAAATGCAAAATTATTCAAAGAGAAAGTTAAAAGATGGCATGACATAAGAATCCAAAAGTGTGAGTTTAAAGTCGGATAATGCGTTCTTTTGTACAACTCTCGTTTTAGATTCTTTGCAGGAAAGATCCTTTCAAAATGGTAAGGCCCATATGTCATCGAGGAGGTTTACCGGTCTGGAGCCATCAAAATAAATAATTCCGAAGGTACTAACCCGAAGGTTGTCAATGGACAATGAATAAAGCATTGTATCTCAGGTACGCCTATTAATGTTGAAAGTAATATCATCCAAACTTTGACACTGGAAGAACACATAAAAGAGTCCTTCCGGAACACTCCAGAATCATGAAAATAAGGAGGTACGTGATACAGTAAGTAAACGGACTCCGAAAAATCCGCAAAAATATTTTTTATCAGTTTTGGAATATTTTAGAATTTTGGAAATAAAGAAACCTCCAGGAAGCGTCCCCTGGTGGGCACAAGACACCAGGGCGTGCCAGGCCCCAGGTGGGTTGTGCCCACCTGGGACACCTCCCGTACTCCGTCTTTCTTCCGTATACTTGTCCTCCAAGATAAAAAATCTATATATACTTCCCGAACCTGTTGATCACCATATCGTGGAGAAATCTTATGTTCTCTTTTCTTGCTGTTTCCAGTCAGATTTATCAAGCCAGGCATCATGTCTTCCTGCTCCTCCAACAACATGGAAGAAGATGCTTGGCTGATGAAGATTGAGACGGAGAGGGAGGAGCCTACGGATGCTGTCAAGGGAGTCAAGGGCAAGGAAGCTACCGTAGATCCATCCCCGGTGGCAGCACAAGCACTGCTGGCCGAGGAGGAGGAAGAAGATATCCTTAAGCCCTACCTTACTCACCTTACTCCTGCTGAGATTGAAGCTTTTCGCGTCATTGAAATAGTTCGCATACAAAATAAGTATCTCACTCGCGAAAATATTCTGCATCAAGAGCATATCAGCTATCTCCGGAGCATCATCCGTCGGTTGGAGAATCTCTTGATCCTTAAGGATAGGATCGCTTCATCACCACCACCATCTTCTTCACCACCAAAGGAGAACTGAGTACCGGGTATGGGCACTCCCCTTGGCTTCCGCCAAGTTTGGGGGAGGTGCCCCAGTATCGTATCATCCCACTACCTTTTTGCTTTTACTTATCTTTGTTCGATCTTTTCCTTTATAATGAATAAAAGTTTAGTTCGATCCTTTCTTCTTTGAGAGTTTGCTTAGTGATCTATCCTTGTAATCGTGTGCAGGTTATATAATAAAGTTTAGTTTGAGTTTTTTCTTTCTTTACCTTTATGTTACAAATAAAGAAAATAAAAAAGAGAAAGTAAATAAATAAAAGAAAGGAAATAAATCAATAAGATCATATACTAATCCTATGGTAGGTGATAGCACCACATAAGGAAAAGTATAAGTAGAAAATTTTATTAGGGATGGACAAACATAACATTAGTCAATTATGCAACTCATGAAAGAATTAATAAGGGAAGAGAAGATTCACATATAAATATACTATCCTAGAAATGTTTTGTGATTGTGATCCCTCATCAAAATATTATATGCCAAAATTGTTGACGTTGGACAAGGAAGACAACTTAATGGTTTATGTTTGTTTATATTCACATAGAAGTCATATTGTCATAGATCCTGTAACAAGTGATGCTTGCCCTATCTTTGCTAGCCAAAAATTCCGCACTAAGTAGAGATACTACTTGTGCATCCAAAAATCCTTAAACTCAAATCTTATTTTCAAGTGTCCACCATACCTCAAGGTGGCAACGGGGACGGGGATGACTCCACCATCCCCGCCCCGATCCCCGCCAATCCCCATACCCGCGATCCCCGTGAAGCTTCGCGGGGACAAAACGCCCCCCATCCCCGTTAGTATTGGGCACCCGGTACCCATCGGGTATCCACGGGGATTTCAAAGGTGACTGGGATAGGTGAGATTGGAGAAGACATGGTTGTTGGGAGAAGTGGAGAAAAATAATTGTGTGAATATCTAGGTATTAATCTATATATTCTGCATTTGTAGTACGAATGGCATAGTTTTGGGGTATCCATGGAGTCCCCACGGAGGGAATTTTATACCCATCCCCGCACCGCGAGACTGACGGGTACCCACCAGACAATACCCATGGGGCTAATTTGTCCCCCATCCCCGCTCCATGACGGGTCAATCCCCACGGGTACCCATCCCCATGGGGAATATTGCCATCTTGAACCATACCTACCTAGGGATTGAGCAAGATCCCTCAAGTAAGTTGTCATCGGTGCAAAAAGGCAATAAAAATTGCCTCTAAATGTGTGAGATCATTTAGTGTAAGAGAAAATTGAGCGTTGCACGAACTTGTGATGGTGAAGAATAAAAGTGACACACTGCATAACAAAGGTTGCTATCACAAGGGGCAATGCAACGTGACGTTCTTTTGCACTAAGGGGTTGAGCATACAAACAAATAAGCGCATGGAAACCTCTGCTTCCCTCTGCGAAGGGCCTATCTTTTACTTTTATGTATTTACTTTTATGCAAAGAGTCACAGTTTTCCTCCTATTCCTTTTTATTTTTCTCCTTTGGCAAGCATCATGTGGTGAGGAAAGATCTAGGCACATATGTCCAGTTGAATATAGATAGCATGAGTTATTATTGTTGACACCACCCTTGAGGTGAATATGTTGGGAGGCGAAACTATAAGCCCCTATCTTTCTATGTGTCTGGTTGAAACATTTTGCTCATGTGTACACGGTGAGTGTTAGCAATCATAGAAGACTATATGATGGTTGAGTATGTGGACTTGCCTAAAGGCTCCGACACATGACCCTTCCTGAAAAGATGATGAATTCTAGTTGCAAAGTTGACCGAGTACATAGTTTGTTGGTTTCTAATAGAGTTTTTGCTTTATACTTCGATTGTGTGATGAATCGTTACTTACTCATGAGAAGTGCATGATAAAAGTTCTATGATGAAAGTCTTATGTTTAAATTTGCTACTGTTATAATAATCAACATGATGCTTCTATGTCCGTATTTTGTTTTTGTTGACACCTCTCTCTCAAAGCATGTGGACATGTTTTTCGATTTCGGTTTTCGCTTGAGAACAAGCAAGGTCTAAGCTTGGGGGAGTTGATACGTCCATTTTGCATCATGTTTTCTTACTGTTATTTATAATGTTTTATCCATAATAATGCTTTTTTGGAGTAATTCTAATGCCTTTTCTCTCAGAATTTGCAAGGTACACACCAAGAGGGAGAATTCCGGCAGCTGGAAATCTGGACCTGGCAAAGCTACGTCAGGCCACCTATTCTGCACAACTCCAAACAAGCTGAAACTTCACGAGGATTTTTTATAGAACATATAAGAATTATTGGAGCAAATAACTACCAGAGGGGGCCCACCAGGTGGGCACAACCCACCTGGGCGCACCAGGGAGCCCAGGCGCGCCCTGGTGGTTTTTTTTGAACCTGGAATAGTAGGAGCACCTCCTACTACAATTAGATTAATAGAATATGAGTCTCCAAATTACATGATGATTTACAATCACCCCATTTTGGGGTGAGGGGGTGGGGGAATTAATACAAGGTGTCTAGCAGAGCGGGGATGAGATGCTTGTGTTTCTCCTTAACCCTATAAGTTAGGAGCGAATAGTCCTCTTTGAATCTTTTCAACCAGTAGTCTCTGGATGGCGCTATCCCTCTGAAGTGTTTGTTATTACGTTCCTTCCAAATGCTCTAGGCTGCCAGAAGAAAAGCTTCCATAAACAGCGGTCGTGCCCACCTATCCTTGGCAGTAACAATATTTTCTAGCCTGGTCCCTCCTTGCTGCCACAACAAACCCAAGCTGGCCCAGCAAAGTTGGCTGAAATGACATTCGAAGAACCAGTGCTCAATGGTCTCATCAATGTGCAGGCCACACAGGATGTAGTCATGATCATCTCCAATGTTGCAATGTCTTCTCCTAAGCATATTCCTTGTGTTTAAGCGATCAGAAAGGAGCAGCCATCCAAATACTTTGATCTTCATGGTTGATTTTGATTTCCATAGCCATCGAAAGGATTGATGCGCCTGTATGTCCCGGAAGCAGAAGGAGTAGTATTTATGTGCCGTGAAGGTGGACGACCCCCAGACATAGGTCCAACGATCATGTTCTAGTTGGCTGTCGGAGAGCGTGTGTCGGAGTAAATGGCCACGGGTAGCCCAACCGACTCCCCCTGGCTCCTTGAAAAATTATCAGGCCATTCAAGCCTTCAAGCATACAAAGCGTAGGGCCGCCTTCCCCCGGCCGGTTATCCCCAGGGCCGACTCCCAGAAGGCGACCCAGCCTCAGAAACCTCCCCCAAGAAAGATACGAGATAGCCGACTCCAGGAAGCCGGCCCCAAGAGGACCGACTCCCAGAAGCCGGCCATGAAGAAAGCCGACTCCTAGAAGCCGGCCATGAAGAAAGCCGGCTCCCAGGAGCCGGCCAAGACTGCACCCACTAAGACTGTACCCACATAACGGCGATAGGATGGGGCATGGCCGCAGTACAGCCCACTACCCCCGAATCCCGGGACAGGCATGGCCACTGGGCGCCATACGGGCCAGCCATCCCCCGTCCAGCGTGGCACTGTAGCCGTGTTGGCCTTGATGTCACCCACGACAGGTGCCAGTACGGCCTGCAGGCGGCGGGCCCCATTTGCCAGAGAGACACCCGAAGGCGGCCTGGCCTCCTCTAGTCGGCCAGGGGTGTGGCCGGCTCCCAATAGCCGGCTACCTCCCTCCCTCGAAACATGTGCCTCATTAAGAAGACAAGACGAGGTAAGGCTACAGTGAGAGCCCGCGAGGCGGCGACACTATAGCCACGCTTACCTCGACAAAGCCTTCGTCATCAGAAGCGAGGCGACAGTAACCAGCCGCCGACAAAGCCCCCAAGCGGTGGGGCCGGCCTGCCGGCCAAGAGGCCGGCAGCCGGCGGGAGCCACCAGTCGGGGGGCCCCAATGACCGGCGGAGAAGCCGGCGAGCATAGATGCTGACGGCTGGGACCCGTGCCCAGCCGGATTACCATTGTACCCCTGGGGGGTAGGCCTATATAAACCCCCCGGGACACCCATGCAAAGGGTTGATCTCATAGAATTCCACACACCACATAGAGAGAAAAGGAGAGCTAGCCTTGCCCTTCTTCTTCCTCTAGCCAAACAGCTCAAGGAGCACTTGTAGCTACTTGTATTGATCGAGTGATCATGCGGAGACCCCGCAGAGCAGGACTAGGGGTGTTATCTCCACGGAGAGCCCCGCACCTGGGTAAGATCCGCCGGCGTGCATGTCTTTGCCTCATCCCGTTTCCAGGCACCGGCGATGTTTACTGGCTCCCACAATGATAAGCCACCCGTTGGCATATGTCGCACCTACCACCCGACATTTGGCGCCCACCGTGGGGCCAGGTGCACCGTCGTCCGGAGACCTGTTCTGGACGGGAACCCTTTTTCTCCCCCGCGAGCGCAGCCAGCCTGCTACGCCCGACGGCGCTTGCCCCAACGCGCTGCAAGGCGTCGACGACGCCTGCGCGGCAAGCTGCCTCGCCAATCTTCTTGGCGAGACTCGCATCTCCGACGAGCCCGCGTCCGACACGGGCACGGACTACCCCAAGAGCCGCCTCGTCAGCCTCCTCGACCAGCTTCACGTCTCCAGCGAACTTGCTGTAGACTTGCAGTCGGTTGTCTCCACCGACCCGATGCTTGTCGACTCTGACACGACATCGTTCGGCGCCTACCCCTCCGACATGGTAGTCTTTGACGACCCTCTCCCTCAAGCTGACAGCGACAGCAGCGCTGTCACTGAGGTGCTAGTCATCAGCCACGTCGCCGACTCGGGCGAGAACGCCCACGACGCCCTACAAGCGGCGATGCATGACTTGTTCGTCCCCATCCCGGCTGATGCCGACGCCGAGACCCTGGAGGCACGTCGCCTCGCTCTCATCGCGGAGGGCCAGAAGATAGCCTCCATGAGGCGCCTCACCGAGGCCCACCAGCGCGAAGTCGACCACGCCGCTTTTGGTACGCCGCCTCACGGCAGGCCGAGCCGAGCCGGCCTCGTCAAGAAGCGTGGCGCGGCCATCGCCAGCATGCTGGGGGCAGACCACCCGGTCTACGCCACACCGCTCGAGAATCTGTGAGTCGCTCAGGTGGCCGCAGAAGAGCTGAACGGGCTGGGGGCTGATGAGCTCCCCTACATGACAAGACGTATCCAGCAGCTGATCGATGCGGACGCAGAACGGCATGAAGCCGGCGCCCGCGCTGAGAGTCCTCCCCCACGCCGAGAGCACGCCGCGACATCCCGGTTGCCGACTGCGAGCGGCGCCCGCGCAAGGAAGGACAAGGAGCCGGCTGCTAGCCGCAGCCGGACTCGAATCACCATCGAGCGCGACGCGGAAGGACGCCCTCGAGCAGTGGAGCGCCAAGGCGATCTGCCTCCTCCCCCGCCTCGTGGGGAGAGATGTCTCACCCCGCCGCCTGTCATGCATTCGACTCTCGGTGGTCGACTAGGGCACCGCGAGGGAGTCGGCGAGAACGACGCCCGCCACCGGATCGACCGCCTAGCTCGATCCCTGGCGCTAGAAGAAGAAGACGATGTCGGCCCGCCATGCTTTGGCCCCCGCATTCGCGACGAACCCTTCCCCAAAGGGTTCTCGCTCCCCAGAGACACGCCCAAGTACAACGGCTCTGTGAAGCCGGAAGATTGGCTCATCGACTACTCTGCCGCCGTCAGCATTGCGAATGGCAACAGGCGCATAGCCGTGAAGTACGTCCCTCTGATGCTGCAAGGCACGGCACGCACCTGGCTCAACAGCCTCAAGCCCTACAGCGTCAACGGCTGGCTGGACTTCACGGAAGTCTTCGTCCGCAACTTCACCAGCACTTACAAGCGGCCTCCCAAGCCACGCCAGCTCTCCCTATGCGTCCAAGGGCCCAGCGAGTCGACCCGCGACTAACTCACGCGGTGGGCCGAGCTCCGCAACTCCTGCGAGGGGGTGCATGAGGTTCAAGCTATCGAGTACTTCACCGTCGGGTGCCGAGAGGGCACCCTCCTCAAGCACCGACTCCTCTACGATGAGCCGGCTACCCTCAACGAACTGCTGGTCATTGCGGACAAGTACGCCAGAGCCGACTCCTCGATGAATACCGAGCTCCGAGTGGACGCCTCCGGGAAGGTGCTCGCTCTGGCTCCTAAGACGCCGGCTGGCGACTCCAATCGGCGCCCCTATCAGAACGACCACAAGCGCAAGGCCCCTATGCCACCTTCCACCAGTCGGCAGGTGGCCACAGTCGAAGACGAGCAGCCCGAAGAACGACCCGCTCCCAAGAAGAAGGGCGGCAGGCCGGCTTGGCAGCCGGCCTTCTCCTACGAGCAGCCTCTCGATGCCCCCTGCAAGTTCCACAGCGGCGCGAAGCCGTCCAACCATACGACCCGAAAGTGCCACTGGCTCGCCCGGATCTCCAAGGGCGAGGGGCTGGTGCCGCCTCCGCCTCCCGGCCCGCCGCCTCCAGCCCCCAGCAGCCGGCTGCCCGACCAGCAGTCGGAGCCATTCAAGATGAGTTCCATGATGAGCACACCGCCTACGTCGTCTTCACAAGCCAGGTTGAAGACAAGTGCAACCGGCGCCGACAGCACCAAGAGGTCAACGCAGTCGCCTCCAGCAACCCCGAGTTCATGCATTGGTCCGAAAGGCCTATCAACTAGAGCCAGGCCGATCACCCAGAGGTGATGCCGTCCCCTGGCTCCTATGCATTGGTGGTTGATGTCACCCTCGCAACGGAGAGGCGGGCTGCCCGATTCTCCCACGTTCTGATTGATGGCGGAAGGAGTATCAACATACTGTACCGCGATACCTTGGAGAAGTTGAACCTCAAGGTGAAGAAGCTCATGCCAAGCCGGACCGTGTTCCATGGCATCGTACCCGGCCTGTCCTGTTCCCCGATCGGCAAGATCAAGATGGATGTTCTCTTCGGAGACAAGGATCACTTTCGCCAAGAAGCAATCTGGTTCGAGGTAGTGGATCTGGAAAGCCCTTACCACACCTTGCTTAGCCGACCTGCTCTGGCCAAGTTCATGGCTGTGCCCCACTACGCCTACCTGAAGATGAAGATGCCGAGCTCGAAGGGGATCATCACCATAGCCGGCGACTACAAGAAGTCCATCGAGTGCGCTGCAGCCAGCAGTCGGCTGGCCGAGTCCCTCGTAGTGGCAGAAGAGAAGAAGATGCTGGAGCGAGTTGTGGCCATGGCCAGCAAGCAGCCGGCCTTGTCCCCCAACCCCAAGGAATATGATGCGCAGGGCTCCTTCCAACCGGCCAAGGAGACAAAGAAGATACCTCTGGACCCGGAGAACCCGGAGAGGTTTGCAGTCATTGGTGCAAACCTGGACAGTAAATAGGAAGGCGAGCTCATCGACTTCCTCCATGAGAATCGAGACATCTTTGCATGGTCCCCAAAGGAGATGCCGGGTGTTCTGAAGGATTTCGCCGAGCACAAGTTACACGTCCGAGCTGACGCGAAGCCGGTCAAGCAGCCTCTCTGCCGACTGTCAGAAGAGAAAAGAAGAATCGTAGGAGAAGAGATAGCCCGGCTCCTTGCCGCCGGCTTTATTAAGGAAGTGTTTTTCCCAGAGTGGCTTGCCAACCCAGTCTTGGTGTTGAAGAAGAATAACAAATGGCGTATGTGTATAGACTACACTAGCCTCAACAAGGCCTGCCCCAAAGATCCGTTTAATCTGCCACGGATTGATCAAGTAATAGACTCCACAGCCGGATGCGAGCTGTTGAGTTTCTTGGATGCCTACTCAGGATATCACCAGATTAAGTTGGACCCAGCAGACCGCCTGAAGACCGCCTTCATCACACCATTTGGAGCTTTCTCTTACCTGACTATGACATTCGGCTTGAGGAATGCCAGTGCCACTTTTCAGCGTTGCATGCAGAAATGCCTCCTCAAGCAACTCGGCAGAAATGGCCACGTCTACGTAGACGATATTGTGGTGAAGACAGAAAAGTGCGGCACCCTGCTGGAAGACCTCAAAGAAACATTTGCCAACTTGCGCCGATTCCAGATCAAGCTCAACCCCGAGAAATGCGTGTTCGGAGTACCAGCCGGCCAGCTTCTAGGCTTTCTGGTCTCCGAACGCGGCATTGAGTGCAACCCTGTGAAGATCAAGGCCATTGAGAGAATGGAGATTCCCACCAAGTTGCAAGAAGTTCACCGGGTGCCTGGCCTCCATAAACCGCTTTATCAGCCGGCTAGGAGAGAAGGCTCTCCCCCTGTACCGACTCATGAAGAAATCCACTCATTTCGAGTGGAATGACCAAGCAGACCAAGCCTTCTGTGAGTTGAAAAAGATGCTGACCACTCCACCTGTCCTGGCGGCGCCGACTGAGAAGGAGCCCATGCTCCTCTACATTTCCGCAACTAGCCGAGTGGTCAGTACAGTCATCGTGGTCCAGCACCCAGAAGAAGGCCGAGCCCAGCTAGTCCAGAGGCTGGTATATTATCTAAGCGAAGTACTGTCCAGCTCAAAGCAAAACTACCCACACTACCAGAAGATGTGCTATGGAGTGTACTTCACCGCCAAGAAGCTCAAGCCCTACTTTCAAGAGCATCCCATCACGGTCGTATGCACCGCCCCGCTTGCCGAGATCATAGGCAGCCGGGATGCATCCGGCTGGGTGGCTAAATGGTCCATTGCGCTGGTGCCTTACACAATCTTCTACCAGCCCCGCACCGCCATCAAGTCTCAAGGATTGGCCGACTTCCTCGTCGACTGGGCCGAGACCCAGTACCTACCGCCGGCTCCCGACTCTACTCATTGGCGGATGCACTTCGACGAGTCCAAGATGCGCACCGGCTTGGGATCCTGCATCGTCCTCACCTCTCCCAAAGGCGACAAGCTTAGATACACGCTGCAAATCCATTTTGCCGCCTCCAACAACGTGGCTGAATACGAGGCGCTCATACATGGGCTCTGGCTAGCCAAAGAGCTCGGCATATGCCGGATCCTGTGTTATGGCGACTCGGACTTGGTGGTCCAGCAGTCATCTGGGGACTGGGACACCAAGGATGCAAACATGGCGAGCTATTGATTCCTCGTCCAGCAGATCAGTGGGTACTTTGAAGGGTGCGAGTTCCTTCACGTACCACGGGCCGACAACGACCAAGCAGACGCCCTGGCACGGATCAGCTCCACCCGACAGGCTATACCAACCGGTGTCTCTCTCCAGCGCCTCCTCAAACCATCTATCAAGCCATCTCCAGAGTCGGACTCTATCTTCTTACCGCCCGCCCCCGATGCAGCCGGATCCAACTGGAGGAACCCAGCAGGTGGCTCGGGTACTTCAAAACCCGGCCCGAGGACTGCAGCAGTCGGCCCGGGGACTGCAGCGGCACAAGAAGCGGTGGTCGACTCCAACTCTCCACCACCCAACCAACCCACCCGAGTCACAGTGGCCGTACTAACAGTAGAAGAACTCACAGCTCCATCATGGGCGCAGCCCATCCTCAACTTCCTAGTCAACAGAGAGCTGCCGACTGATGAGATCTCGGCAAGGCTAGTGCAACACCGAGCCGGAGCATATGCAATAATAAATAGAGAACTTGTCAAGCGCAACGTCACTGGGGTCTTCCAGTGCTGCGTCGAGCCGGAAAAGGGTGTAGCAATCCTCAAGGATATCCACCAAGGCGAATGCGGCCACCACGCAGCCTCAAGATCACTTGTGGCCAAAGCCTTCCGCCACGGTTTCTTCTGGCCGACTGCGTTGGAAGATGCCAAAGAGATAGTCAAATGCTGCAAAGGATGCCAAGTCTTCAGTTCCAAGCAACACCTGCCGGCTTCCGCACTCAAGACCATCCCCCTCACCTGGCCCTTTGCCGTCTGGGGGCTGGACATGGTGGGCCCATTCAAGATAGCCCGCGGCGGCTTGACACATCTGCTCGTCGCCGTGGACAAATTTACCAAGTGGATCAAAGCGAACCCAATCAAGAAGCTGAACGGGCCGACTGCCGTGACATTCATTGCCGACATCACTAGCCGGTATGGCGTGCCGCACAGCATCATCACCGACAACGGCACAAACTTTGCCAAAGGAGCACTGGCACGTTTCTGCGTGACACAAGGCATCCGACTGGACTTAGCGTCCGTTGCCCACCCGTAGTCAAACGGTCAGGTCGAGCGAGCAAACGGCTCATCCTCTCCGGCATCAAGCCCCGCCTGGTTGTACCATTGGAGTTCTCGGCCGGCTGCTGGCTCGACGAGCTGCCGGCTGTCCTCTGGAGTCTGCGTACTACCCCAAACAAGTCAACCGGCTTCACTCTGTTCTTCCTTGTATATGGTGCCGAGGCTGTCATCCCGACTGACATCGAGTTCGACTCGCCTCGGGTCACCATGTACACGGAGACGGAGGCCAAGGAAGCGCGAGAAGACGACATTGATCTGCTGGAAGAAGGCCGGCTGTTAGCACTCAGCCGGTCCACCATCTACCAGCAGGGTTTGCGCCGTTACCACAACCGGAAGGTCAGGCCAAGATCCTTCCAAGAAGGCGATCTTGTGCTCCGGCTGATCCAGCGAACAGCCGGCCAGCACAAGTTCTCGGCCCCTTGGGAAGGCCCTTTCGTCATCAGCAAGGCCCTAGTGTCACGAGCGGTTTTCCAATAAAACATTTATTGAGAAACCGATCCCTTTTACGGACCAGTAGAGAAGAATCCTTCTCACTGGTAGACAATTTCTTGATTACAGAAGTATCCAGGAGTACTAAATATAATACAAGGTTGAGCGGAGACTACTCAACAATTTATTACAAGCACGCCGATATTAAACATAAAGGCGGATATGACACAAAGGGTATGGTGGCATAACTACTGACTCGTAATAAAAGTGGGGGGGGGATATGTCACAGCGAAGTGGGTGGCATGACTCCTAAATCTAACGGCTCATCGAGCGTCGGAGTGAGGCTCGAGGACTCTTATTGTGGGTGGCGGAAGCGTATATAATACAAGTGACCAAAATCAAGGATCGCACGGGACTGACTGGGACTCCTCCAGGCGTCGGACTCACTATCAAACTCTTCATCCATGAGATCGCCTTCGTCAACATCTGGCCAAAACAACAAGCTAGGTGAGTACTATGAAAGTACTCGCAAGGCAGTTTGGAAATAAGATATAACAAATGCAAACATGATGCATATGAACAGATTAATAGAGCGCACTCAGAAAATGAAATAGCAATGCATGGGAAATAAAAAGGAAGTCGGGCGGTAGTCCTCACGAAATCCCAATGCAATACTGAGGGCCAATCGAGTATCTGAAATAACTCCTCGAAAGGGTACAAATAAAATAACAATGCCGCAGTCGGGTGTCAGGGTGACACCACATAAAGGGCTTATAAAGGAATATAAACGACAGTGCGTGCCATAGTCGGACGTCTGAGCGACATCACGTAAAGGGCTTATATCAATAGTAAATAACGAGAGTGCCACAATCGGACGTCTGAGCGACATCACATAAAGGGCTTATATCAAAAGTAAATCACAAGAGTGCCACAGTCGGACGTCTGAGCGACATCACATAAAGGGCTTATATCAAAAGTAAATGACAAGAATGCCACAGTCGGACGTCTGAGCGACATCACATAAAGGGCTTATATAAAAAGTAAATGACAAGAGTGCCACAATCAGACGTCTGAACGTCATCACATAAAGGGCTTATATCAAAAGTAAATGACAAGAGTGCCACAGTCGGACGTCTGAGCGACATCACATAAAGGGCTTATATCTCATAACTTGATATTTCAGTAGCTCATGAATTTAAATCATTTCAAGGGAATATTCGGGTATGAAATAATAAAATGGTTAGCCCATCCACAAGAATAACATTCAACCGGGTTTTCCACTCAAGCTTGTTTACCGGGAATTTCCACGGAGACTGACACAGGGACTGACATGGATATGGATACACTGGCCACGGTCTTTGACCATGGTCACGATGACTCGGAAGGTTTGACTCTGCAGAGTTTGTACTCTTAACCACAGCCAACGGATTTCGGTAGTCACAGGGGACTAGTTCCGTTTACGGTATTTTGGGAGAAACACATCTAACCAGTACACACCCATTCCACATTCCGATGCCAGGAATCACCCTAGGCAACGTTCAAGAAAAACTTTGAGACGGGGAGGCTACAACCTCGCGTAGCATGGGATCAAATTTATACTGCGCGCTCTAAGGGGTGCCCCCCTCTCGGTCCCAACCGGAAACACCCATGCCCCCTGACCGGATGACTGGCTTTAATCCAGGGCCATGGAACCCTCATCGCGGCCCCTCTATTTGGTGTGTACAAGGAAAGAGGTTTGCAACTTACTAAACCGTATTCTTTGCAGAAAACATGTGGCAGCATGGGAGGGGACGAACGGTAACGTGGCTCGGTCCACGTTAACGTTGGAGTTAATCAGATGACATAAGACTGGCATGCTACAACAATACCAACTTACTAGTTCTCATGTCACCACATGATCAGGTCATCTCTCATCAAAAGATCACAGTAAACTTCGAAGCACACGCTTAGTTGCCTTGCATGCAACGAAACACTCACCGATGCTCATATGCTATGCACAAACTATTCAAGCAAACATGCAAAACACTCATCATATCAAAGGTTCAAACATGCTTGCCTGGTTCGGAGAAGTCGGAGTCTAGCTCGGCGAAGTTCGCGGCTCCGTCACCTCCTCCGGAACCTACGGTATAACGAGACCGTATACTAACGTGAAAACCGTTGCGTGTATAAAAATTGTTCCAAATTTTTTCCAAATAAATACTATAAAAAACTAGACAAAAATATAAGACTGACAGAAAAAGAATCAATCAAAAAGCATCTTTTATTTAAAAGATATAAGGGTTTTAGTCCAAGGACTGAACTGTGATGAAACAGAAAAGATCCAGGGACTTGTTTGAAAAAGCAGAAAACACTTCGGTAAGAAATACGTTAGCCCAGAGAGAAAACACACTTTGCCCGAAGGCGCCTTCAGAAAATGGTTCGAAGGGAAAGGAAAGAGAGCCTGACGGGGGGGTCCCACCCGTCAGGTTCAAAATCTGAACAGGACTCGCCGGCACCCGAAGGCTGCGGTGGTCGTCGGCGTTGAACCACAGCGAGGCAGAGTGATCGGAGGGTACCTACGGGTTCAGGGTGCCCTTGCGCGTCGGTGGGTGGTGGACTTGTCCGTCGGCGAGCACCACGTCGACGGCGACCCTATCTCCGGCGGACGGTGGTTCGGGCGAGGGTGGAGCTCTCCGGTGGGTGCTGCAAACTTCAAATTGATGCGCGGGTCAGAGATGTGGATGCACTAGGAGGCTACTGGCAAGAGTTGAGAGGCAGGGGTGCACGCACGGGAGTGAATCGTGCTGGATCCCGAAGCGGGTCGAGGCGGTCGGAGTTGGGGAAGAAGACTTCCTCGAGGCTCTCCCAGTGGCTTGGCGTGGTACTTGTGGTGTGTAGAGATGGTGCGGGTTCGAGTGCGAGCTCGAGACCTCCTTTTATAGGCGATCCGAGGAGGTGGCCGTGAACGGGATAACGCCGACGAGAAATTACGGCGAGGCAGAGGTTGGGCAGGGGGTTTAGGTGGCTAGGCATCATCGTGGTGGATCACTTGCTCCGTTTCTCTGCTCAAACCTCGGTCGGGCTTGCGTAATCCACTGGCCCTCGACGGAACGCGCTCCGTGCCTTCCAGTTCACGACGACGGCCCTGCAGCGTGCACAGGTGAGTGGACGGCCACGCGGTGGCCTCTGGTGGCTTGGGCGGCGTTGGACGGCACCGTCCAACGCTGCGCCTCTCTGGCAGCCGCAATGGGCGCTGCTGCTGCCACTCACGGGGAGGCGCACCTCTGCCAGCTCGTCGCCGACGCCCGCAAGCTTCCAGGCGATCGTGCGGCCCAGGGATAAGAAGGAAGGAACAGGGAGCAAGGCGCCACCATGGCTACTGGCGAGATCGAGGTAGGTTTCTGAAGAAAACGACGGCGGCTCTGAAACTATATCTCTGAACACTGAACTTTGATAGTAACAGTGCACGCCAGGTGTTTGATGATATGACTTGGCATGAGGAATTTTTTTGGAGCTGTGGCTTGGTGAGGTGACCTCTCGATGCATCCAGAGGCTACCTGAATTTTCTCAGATTTTTAGGAGGAGAAAACAAATGAATTTCATCAAATTTGACAAATATGGTCCAAACTTGCAGCAAGCACAATTTGAAATTTTTGAACTAGAGACCAGTGGATCTTCATGGATCCTGGTTGAGGGCTCTAAGGACTAGCCAGGGAAATTTGTTTGGAGGCAAAACTCGAAGGAGGAATGGTAGTTCCTTTGTAAATCTCCAAGGGTCAAAATAGAAGGCAGAAAATATTTTTGATAAGAAATAAATGGAAGTAAAATCATGGGGGAGTTCAACTTGCTTGATTTGAAGTTTATCTTGACACAAAGATGGGGAATGGCTTTTGGGAGGGGATTTCCACTTAGGTCATGGCAAGAGGAGATTTTGAAAGGGGAAAGGATCACTCCATAGGCCAAAGGGCTACTTAAAAAGAAAAGATTTTTCAAAAACTTTCCCAAGGAAAAACACTTGTGTTGAGTAAACATAAGATGAAAACCTCCAAGACCAAAGATCAAGTCTTGGGTGAAACCAAACTATATACTTGTCATAAAAGAAAATTTTGAGAAGGAGAGTTCTTTAGAAGAAAAATTCAAATAACCTCCTTCAAATCAAATAAAATTTTGATAAAGCCAAATAAAATTTTTGGGTGTCACAACACCTACCCCCTTAGGAAAAATCTCGTCCCCGAGATTTCAGCTGATCCTCAAATAGATGTGGGTGCTCTGCCTGAAGAAAATCCTCTCTCTCCCATGTTGCTTCATCCTCGGTGTGATTGCTCCACTGAACCTTGAAAAATTTAATTGATTTCTGACGGGTCCTCCTTTCAGACTCTTCCAATATTTTTACTGGCCGCTCTCTGTAGGTGAGGTCTGGTTGCACGTCAATGCCCTCATGAGATACGTGCTTTTCCGGGTTGCTCACACATTTCCTCAACTGTGAGACGTGGAACACGTCGTGGACGTCTGACAGCTCTTTGGGTAGGTCTAGCTGGTAGGCTACTGTGCCTCTTCGTGCAACTATACAGAAGGGTCCAATAAATCTTGGGGCTAGCTTCCCTTTAATTTTGAACCGTTGCAGGCCCCTCATTGGGGACACTCGTAGGTACACATATTCACCGTGTTCAAAGCTGACCTCACGATGTTTTCGATCGTAGTAGCTCTTTTGTCGATTTGAGCTGTCTTGAGTCGGTCCCTGATTTGTTTAACTTTCTCCTCGGCTTCCTTGAGCATGTCTGGGCTGAAGATACGACTGTCACCTGTTTCTGAACAGTTTAATGGGGTACGACATCTCCGTCCGTACAATGCTTCAAAAGGTGCCATTTGTAGGCTGGCTTGATAACTGTTGTTCTATGCGAACTCGGCATACGACAAACTTTCTTCCCAACTGGATCCATAGGTGAGAACACAGGCTCTCAGCATGTCTTCTAGGATTTGGTTCACGCGTTCCGTTTCTCCATCAGTCTGGGGGTGGTACGTTGTACTGAATGCTAGTTGAGTGCCCAGAGCTTGTTGTAAGTGATCCCAAAATTTAGAGACAAATTGAGTGCCCCGGTCGGATATTATAGTCTTTGGGAATCCATGCAGACAAACTATACGGGAGAGATAAAGCTTAGCAAGCCTCTGAGTTGAGTAGGTCATCTTCACGGGAATGAAATGTGCTACCTTGGTTAGCCTATCTGTGATGACCCATATGGCATCATTTCCGCGTTGAGATTGAGGTAGTCCGACGATAAAATCCATTCCAATTTCCTCCCATTTCCACTCAGGTATCCTGTTTGGCTGTAGCAGCCCTGCTGGTTTTTGATGCTCAGCTTTACTGTGCTGACACGAATCACAACAAGCAATGAATGCGGCTATATCCCTTTTCATACCATGCCACCAAAATCTTTCCTGAATGTCTTTGTACATTTTGGTTCCTCCAGGGTGGATTAAATATGGAGCGGTGTGGCTTTCGGTTAGGATTTGCTGTTTGAGGTCCTCAATGTTTGGTACGCAAAGTCTGTCCCCGTACCATAATATTCCCTCATTGTCTGTGACGAACTCTGAAGCCTTGCCAAGGCTCATTTTTCTCTTTATACCTTCGATGCTGGGATGTCCATGCTGAGCCTTCTTAATTTGTTCCATTAGGGTGGGATGTATCTCCACATTTGATACGTTGCCCTTAGAGACTATCACCATGTTGAGTTTAACGAACTCCTGCTGAAACTCAGGCCTCAAGTTCTATGGACTGTCGTTGCCCGAGCTGGGGTTCCGACTAAGAGCATCTGCCACTACATTTGCTTTCCCTGGATGGTAGTGAATGCCGACATCATAGTCCTTGACCAATTCCAACCAGCGTCGTTGTCGTAAATTGAGCTCTGGCTGCGTGAAAATATATTTAAGGCTTTTATGGTCCGTATATATTTCACAACGATTTCCCAGCAAAAAGTGTCTCCACTCTTTGAGTGCATGGATGACTGCTGCTAGCTCCAAGTCATGAGTAGGATAATTTTCTTCATGTTTCCATAGTTGCCTGGAAGCATATGCGACAACTTTGCCGTCCTGGATCAATACGCACCCCAGCCCCTTCCGGGATGCGTCACAATACACTCAAAACTCTTGTGTATGTCCGGCACAACCAAAACCGGTGCTGTTGTTAGTTTCTTTTTGAGTTCTTGGAAGCTTTTCTCTCACGCTTCAGTCCATACAAATTTCGTATCTTTCTTGAGTAACTATGTCACTAGCTTTGCCACAGTGGAGAATCCTTCAATAAACCTTCGGTAATATCCAGCCATTCCTAGGAAACTCCGTACATCTGTTACGCTGGCTGGTGGTTTCCAGTCAAGTATGGCTTTGACTTTTTCTGGGTCTACGGCCACGCCTTCTTGGGTCAATATATGGCCTAGAAAACCAACTTGTCTTAGCCAAAATTCACATTTGCTAAACTTGGCGTACAATTGATGTTTCCTTAAATTCTCCCAATACAATTCTGAGATGTTCAGCATGTTCTTCTGGTGTCCTTGAGTATACCAGAATATCGTCAATGAACACCACAACAAATTTGTCCATAAATTTCATAAACACTTTGTTCATGAGGTGGACGAAATATGCGGGGGCGTTCATCAGTCCAAATGTCATTACTGTGAACTCATATAATCCGTATCTGGAGGTGAATGCTGTCTTAGGGATATCTTCTGTCCGTACTTTTAATTGATGATATCCCGATCTTAAATCAATTTTTGAGAACACCTTGGCTTGTGCAAGCTGGTCAAATAAATCATTTATCCGTGGCATCGGATATTTGTTTTTAATGGTGACCATATTGAGAGCTCGATAGTCTATACACAATCTCAGTGTCCCATCCTTTTTCTTGGCGAATAATACTGGTGAACCCCAAGGTGAGGAGCTGGCTCGTATAAATCCTTTGTCCAGTAATTCTTTTATTTGCTTCTTCAATTCTACCAACTCGGAGGGTGGCATTCTATAAGGTTTCTTATAAATGGGGGTGGTGCCAGGTGCTAGTTCAATGCTGAACTCTATCTCTCGGTCTGGTGGCATGCCTGGTAGTTCTTCAGGAAATACGTCGGGAAACTCGCACACCACTGGAACTTTTCTCAATTCTGAAATGTCCACCTTGTTCAACTTTGGTTGCCGTGACCGAGGTCTCTCTTGAGCTGTAACTTTTATTGTCTTGCCATGATGGTGAGTGAGGATTACAGTCCGATTGAAGCAGTCAATAAATCCCTTGTTGGTGGTTAACCAGTCCATTCCTAGGATAACATCCAGTCCTTTATTTTCCAACACGATGAGATTTGCCTGAAACTTTAGTCCTTTAAACTCAATAATCACTCCTTGGCAGTAACTCTGAGTGATCTGCTTATTCCCGGGGGACTTGATGATCATAGACTTTTCAAAAGAAAGTATCGGAAAACCATGTTGCAAAACAAAACTCTTCGAAATGAACGAGTGAGAAGCTCCAGAGTCAAACAAAACCGTGGCAGGTATTGTGTTGACAGGGAACGTACCGAGCACGATATCTGGGGCATTCTGTGCTTCTTCCTTGGTCACATGGTTCAGGTTACCCTTCTTGTGATTGTTGTTGGGATTGAAATTGTTACGCCTGGGGGCTGGATTAATTCCACCATTGTTCGGCTTGGGTGCCGAGTTCCTTGGTTTTGGGCACTGTTTGGCATAGTGCCCTTCCTCTCCACAAGCGTAGCAAGTGACACCTGGACGGTATGTAAAGTCCTTGTTCCTTGAATGGAAATGTTTGGTTGGCCTTAGAGCCGTGGTCGTGGACTTTCTCGCTTCATTCCTCTGAATATCAGCCTTGCTCCGGTTGCTGCGAGCATGAGCCGTCTTGTCCCTTTTTCGCTTGCGAATATCCTCCAGGCTGCGGCGCTCATTCTCCAATGTAATAGCCTTGTCAACCAGAGTTTTGAAATTGGGAAAAGTGTGTACGACCAGTTGGCATTTTAGTGCTGGCGCCAGGCCGTCCAAATTTTTTTCCATCCTTTTATTCTCAGTGATATGCTCATCATAGGCATAACGAGATAGTTGAGTAAACTGACTGTTGTATTCCGTCACTGTCATGCCTCTCTGCTTGAGGTCATCAAACTCCCTTTTCTTGATCTTTATAATGCTCCTGGGGATGTGCGCCCCACGAAAACCTTCCTTAAACTCTTCCCAGGTGATGTTATGTTCACTGGGGTGCATGTGTAGGAAATTTTCCCACCATGCGGCAGCTGCTCCAGTGAGGTAGTGAGGTGCATAAAGCACCTTCTCATGATCTGAACATTGAGCAATAATCAACTTTCTTTCAATGTCACAAAGCCAATCATCGGCCTCAAGCGGCCTATCAGTGTGAGCGAACGTTGGAGGGCGTGTCTTCTGTAGTTTAGACAACTTGGAGTGCGGTTGGTATGGCTCACGGTGATTTCCCATATTGATGACGTGATTCATCATTTCTTGGTGTTGCTGTTGGCTTTGTTTGAAAAGGCAGCATACTTGAGGTAAGGCTGCCTCGCTGTCCTGTTGACTAGACTGCCCCTGTGTGAAGTTGTTGCTTGTCTGGGTTCCATAAACTTCTTCCGGTGGATTTGGCATGGAACGAGTCCACGGACGAGACATTTTCCACTCTGGGGTATTATTTTGCAAAACTCATGAGAAGAACTGTGTGGCACAAGGAAAATTTTGCAAAGGCAAAAATTTAAAAGACCTCAAAATTTTTCAAGAAAACATTTGATTGCGCACGGAGAAGGACT
This sequence comes from Triticum aestivum, assembly GCF_018294505.1. NCBI lineage: Eukaryota > Viridiplantae > Streptophyta > Magnoliopsida > Poales > Poaceae > Triticum > Triticum aestivum. Next base: position 376,538,422 of record NC_057808.1, on the reverse strand, counting down.
GCTCAGTACATATCTTACACGCGATACGTAATTATACAATACAGCACTCAGGATGTGCGCACACATTCCTGACATGTTATTTAGGCTAGTGCACTTCTCCGGGTTCCTACATGACGCGCACCCAAACTACTTCTCACCAAACCTATGTACATATAAAACATATCATACAAGCGGGTACATCACACGGCTGCTAGGCGCACTCAGTCGGAGATGGTGAAGATTTCCTTCTGCCGGCCGAGGGTAAGACCTAGCGGCGCAGGAGACTCAACCTCCACCTCCTCCCTAATAGGCTCCAGGCGCGTAGCACTACGTTGAGGAGATGGTGCGGGTGCGGCAGGCGGTGCAGCTCTGACTGGGGTAGGAGCAATGACCTGGTCGAACTCCTCAGTGGTAGGCAGACGGTGAGCGGTGGCCAAAATGGTAGGTGAATAGGATGCTGAGGACGAGACGAAAGTCAGTGGCGGTGCCATGTGGAGAAGCTCCCTCCTGTTGGCAGAACAGCCCCGAACTAAGTCCATACGGGCAGCCACAAGATCGTCCACGAGGTTGTCAAAAGCTGCCTCCAGAGCCTTGAGATACTCAACCAACATCTCGATAGCTTCATCTCTCTCTCCCCTATGGCAGGCGAATGCATAGTGACAAGTATATGGCACATGGCATGGGAGGTAGCGGTAGCGACGAGTCTTCATCGTAGGAAGAACATCCCGAAGACGAGCTATCGCCTCACGGGCGGCCATCTGCATGGCATGCCTCTCCGTAGGCATGGCCCTTCCCACAAAACGGAAGTGGCGAGACGCAGAACGTCCTCCCTTGAATTGCACCACGGCCTGGTGCATAGACACGTCGTCGCTGAGCTTGTGCTGGTAAAGCGTGAACTCCGGACGAGTCGCTGACCCGATCGTGAGCTTGGTGATAGAGACGAGGAGTTTGACAAACCCCTCGGGCACATTAGTGAACACCCGAGTCTCGCAGTCGCTGCCAGCCATCTACAAAAGTAGGCAAAAATTCTGAGTAGTCAAATCATAAATTTATGATGACCAACAGAAAATAGCTACATTTGCAAAATGCGGAAAAAGCACTAAAAATGCTAATAATCGATTAGCGATCGCACCTAGTGGCTTCCTACAGTCAGCCTGGCTCTGATACCAAGCTTGTCATGACCGGTTTTCCAATAAAACATTTATTGAGAAACCGATCCCTTTTACGGACCAGTAGAGAATAATCCTTCTCACTGGTAGACAATTTCTTGATTACAGAAGTATCCAGGAGTACTAAATATAATACAAGGTTGAGCGGAGACTGCTCAACAATTTATTACAAGCACGCCGATATTAAACATAAAGGCGGATATGACACAAAGGGTATGGTGGCATAACTACTGACTCGTAATAAAAGTGGGGGGGGGTGATATGTCACAGCGAAGTGGGTGTCATCGAGCGTCGGAGTGAGGCTCGAGGACTCTTATTGTGGGTGGCGGAAGCGTATATAATACAAGTGACCAAAATCCAGGATCGCACGGGACTGACTGGGACTCCTCTAGGCGTCGGACTCACTATCAAACTCTTCATCCATGAGATCGCCTTCGTCAACATCTGGCCAAAACAACAAGCCAGGTGAGTACTATGAAAGTACTCGCAAGACAGTTTGGACACAAGATATAACAAATGCAAACATGATGCATATGAACAGATTAATAGAGCGCACTCAGATAATGAAATTGCAATGCATGGGAAATAAAAAGGAAGTCGGGCGGTAGTCCTCCCGAAATCCCAATGCAATACTGAGGGCCAATCGAGTGTCTGAAATGACTCCTCGAAAGGGTACAAATAAAATAACAATGCCGCAGTCGGGTGTCAGGGCGACACCGCATAAAGGGCTTATAATGGAATATAAACGACAGTGCGTGCCACAGTCGGACGTCTGAGCGACATCACGTAAAGGGCTTATATCAATAGTAAATAACGAGAGTGCCACAGTCGGACATCTGAGCGACATCACATAAAGGGCTTATATCAAAAGTAAATGACAAGAGTGCCACAGTCGGACGTCTGAGCGACATCACATAAAGGGCTTATATCAAAAGTAAATGACAAGAGTGCCACAGTCGGATGTCTGAGCGACATCACATAAAGGGCTAATATCAAAAGTAAATGACAAGAGTGCCACAGTCAGACGTCTGAACGACATCACATAAAGGGCTTATATCAAAAGTAAATGACAAGAGTGCCATAGTCAGACGTCTGAGCGACATCACATAAAGGGCTTATATCTCATAACTTGATATTTCAGTAGCTCATGAATTTAAATCATTTCAAGGGAATATTCGGGTATGAAATAATAAAATGGTTAGCCCATCCACAAGAATAACATTCAACCGGGTTTTCCACTCAAGCTTGTTTACCGGGAATTTCCACGGAGACTGACACAGGGACTGACATGGATATGGATACGCTGGCCACGGTCTTTGACCATGGTCACGATGACTCGGAAGGTTTGACTCTGCAGAGTTTGTACTCTTAACCACAGCCAACGGATTTCAGTAGTCACAGGGGACTAGTTCCGTTTACGGTATTTTGGGAGAAACACATCTAACCAGTACACACCCATTCCACATTCCGATGCCAGGAATCACCCTAGGCAACGTTCAAGAAAAACTTTGAGACGGGGAGGCTACAACCTCGCGTAGCATGGGATCAAATTTATACCGCGCGCTCTAAGGGGTGCCCCCCTCTCGGTCCCAACCGGAAACACCCATGCCCCCTGACCGGATGACTGGCTTTAATCCAGGGCCATGGAACCCTCATCGCAGCCCCTCTATTTGCTGTGTACAAGGAAAGAGGTTTGCAACTTACTAAACCGTATTCTTTGCAGAAAACATGTGGCAGCACGGGAGGGGACGAACGGTAACGTGGCTCGGTCCACGTTAACGTCGGAGTTAATCGGATGACATAAGACTGACATGCTACAACAATACCATCTTACTACTTCTCATGTCACCACATGATCAGGTCATCTCTCATCAAAAGATCACAGTAAACTTCGAAGCACACGGTTAGTTGCCTTGCATGCAACGAAACACTCACCGATGCTCATATGCTATGCACAAACTATTCAAGAAAACATGCAAAACACTCATCATATCAAAGGTTCAAACATGCTTGCCTGGTTTGGAGAAGTCGGAGTCTAGCTCGGCGAAGTTCGCGGCTCTGTCACCTCCTCCGGAACCTACGGTATAACGAGACCGTATACTAACGTGAAAACCGTTGCGTGTATAAAAATTGTTCCAAATTTTTTCCAAATAAATACTATAAAAACTAGACAAAAAATATAAGACTGACAGAAAAAGAATCAATCAAAAAGCATCTTTTATTTAAAAGATATAAGGGTTTTAGTCCAAGGACTCATCTGTGATGAAACAGAAAAGATCCAGGGACTTGTTTGAAAAAGCAGAAAATGCTTCGGTAAGAAATACGTTAGCCCAGAGAGAAAACACACTTTGCCCGAAGGCGCCTTCAGAAAACGGTTCGAAG
>NC_057808.1:376510260-376534612 GCF_018294505.1 Triticum aestivum | reverse complement strand
ATCGGAGGGTACCTACGGGTTCAGGGTGCCCTTGCGCGTCGGTGGGTGGTGGACTTGTGTGTCGGCCAGCACCACGTCGACGGCGACCCTATCTCCGACGGACGGTGGTTCGGGCGAGGGTGGAGCTCTCCGGTGGGTGCTGCAAACTTCAAATTGATGCGCGGGTCAGAGATGTGGATGCACTAGGAGGCTACTGGCAAGAGTTGAGAGGCAGGGGTGCACGCACGGGAGTGAATCGTGCTGGATCCCGAAGCGGGTCGAGGCGGTCGGAGTTGGGGAAGAAGACTTCCTCGAGGCTCTCCCAGTGGCTTGGCGTGGTACTTGTGGTGTGTAGAGATGGTGCGGGTTCGAGTGCGAGCTCGGGACCTCCTTTTATAGGCGATCCGAGGAGGTGGCCGTGAACAGGATAACGCCGGCGAGAAATTACGGCGAGGTAGAGGTTGGGCAGGGGGTTTAGGTGGCTAGGCATCATCGTGGTGGATCACTGGCTCCGTTTCTCTGCTCAAACCACGGTCGGGCTTGCGTAATCCACTGGCCCTCGACGGAACGGCCGTACGGGCACGACGGCGGCAGGGAGCGCGCTCCGCGCCTTCCAGTTCACGACGACGGCCCTGCAGCGTGCACAGGTGAGTGGACGGCCACGCGGTTGCCTCTGGTGGCTTGGGCGGCGCTAGACGGCGCCGTCCAACGCTGCGCCTCTCTGGCAGCCGCAATGGGCGCTGCTGCTGCCACTCACGGGGAGGCGCACCTCTGCCAGCTCGTCGCCGACGCCCGCAAGCTTCCAGGTGATCGTGCGGCGCAGGAACAGGGAGCAAGGTGCCACCGCGGCTACTGGCGAGATCGAGGTAGGTTTCTGAAGAAAACGACGGCGGCTCTGAAACTGTATCTCTGAACACTGAACTTTGACAGTAACAGTGCACGCCAGGTGTTTGATGATATGACTTGGCATGAGGAATTTTTTTTCTGGAGCTGTGGCTTGGTGAGGTGACCTCTCGATGCATCCAGAGGCTGCCTGAATTTTCTCAGATTTTTAGGAGGAGAAAACAAATGAATTTCATCAAATTTGACAAATATGGTCCAAACTTGCAGCAAGCACAATTTGAAATTTTTGAACTGGAGACCAGTGGGTCTTCATGGATCCTAGTTGAGGGCTCTAAGGACTAGCCAGGGAAATTTGTTTGGAGGCAAAACTCAAAGGAGGAATGGTAGTTCCTTTGTAAATCTCCAAGGGTCAAAATAGAAGGCAGAAAATATTTTTGATAAGAAATAAATGGAAGTAAAATCATGGGGGAGTTCAACTTGCTGGATTTGAAGTTTATCTTGACACAAAGATGGGGAAGGGCTTTTGGGAGGGGATTTCCACTTAGGTCATGGCAAGAGGAGATTTTGAAAGGGGAAAGGATCACTCCATAGGCCAAAGGGCTACTTAAAAAGAAAAGATTTTTCAAAAACTTTCCCATGGAAAAACACTTGTGTTGAGTAAACATAAGATGAAAACCTCCAAGACCAAAGATCAAGTCTTGGGTGAAACCAAACTAAATACTTGTCATAAAAGAAAATTTTGAGAAGGAGAGTTCTTTAGAAGAAAAATTCAAATAACCTCCTTCAAATCAAATAAAATTTTGATAAAGCCAAATAAAATTTTGATAAATTCAAATAACCTCCTTCAAATAAAATTTTGATCGACGCACGGAAGCCGAGGACATGCAAGAGGGATGATTCCGGCAAGGAGTCGGAACGACCATGGAACGCCAATCTCCTGAGAAGATTTTATAGTTAAAAGCAGTATGTATCATGCTGTCTTTTTGTATTAAATACAAGACAACGAGCCCCCCGAGGCGCACTCGGGGACTGCCCTCCTTTATCTATGAATGACAAGTGTCATACTCGTGAATGTATTATAACATTTGATTTTCTGTCCGGCACCGGGTTCGACTAGTCGGCCCGGGGACTGGCCGCCTTAAGTTATATTAAAAGTTCTACCCGAAGTCAGACAAGTAGTGTGCCGGCACCCGAGTCCTCTCTTGTTGAAAGTCGCAGCTCGAAGAACCGACTGTCCGACTGGCAAGAGCCAAAGGCAGAGAGGATGCCCACATGAAAAACGGCTAAGGACTAACGAACTTATATAACGCAAAGACGGCCTGCAACCACGCCTACCGGCTATCAGAACAGCCGGCTGGCCGGCCTCCCAGTCACTTCGCTATAATCTAACAAAGCTAGAGTACTTGCCCTCCCAACTGGCCAAGCACTTCTCCAGCCACAGATTGCAGAGCAACTGTCCGGCTGGGAAGGCAGCAACCAAGGGAGGGCGGCAAAGGAAACAACCAAAGGATGAAAAGCAAAGAACAAGGGAAAGCCAAACGCATGCATAATTATATTTACACATAAGGCCCTTAACAGGTCGGATGTCAATATAGTTCGAATACACCCCCAGTGGGTGGAATTGTGCAAACTTAACAAAATGCTATTCCAAGAGTGGTAAAACAGGAAAGTAGAGGCAGCAGACTAGACTAAGGGCGCAGCAGGTGAGCCGGGCTGGTCGGTGGAGATGGCGCCGCCAGCTGGACGAGTGGCCGGCTGGCGGGTCTCGGCTTGATCATCGCCGGCAGCAGGCGGTGCACCCGCGCGTGCCTTGTTGCTGGAGGCACGGTCAAGCTGAGGCTGACCGGCCGCTCCACCATCTGGCGCGGCATCTTCACCCTCCTCCTTCTCCTCCTCGCCCTCGTCGCTGGAGTCGATCTCCTCCGCCGAGTCCTCGCCATCTGCCGGGTTCAGCCCGAACCACTCCTCCGGCTGGGCAACGCCGTTGTCATCCACCTCAGGAGCGAAGGCACTGGTGTCGGTGTAGTCGGCAATTGCCGAAGCCCGCTGGATGATAGCCGGCCGCGCTGGCTCCAGCTCCGTGTCGGCCTCCTGCCGCCAGGTGGCCAGCTGGTCTAGACTCAGCTCGGGATACCAGGACTTGGCGAACTCCAGCGCCCGCCTGGCGCCGGACCGAGCCGCAGAAGCCTTTCAGGCCTCGAAGCGGCCGACCGCCACCTCCAGCCAGTCGGCAGTCCGACTGGGGGTGCGGGGAATCACCTCACCAGGCCAGAGAGCAGCCAACACGTGCGCCCCAACATGCTGAAGCCGGCGGAGCATGCGGTGAGTCGACTGGAGGCGGGCCTGAATCGCCAAGAGCTGCTCCTCCAGCGACCGGCGAGCATTCGGCGCGATCTCGGTGCCAGCCTGCCTTCGTGCCTCGTGGTGGGCCTCGACGACCTGGTTGGCGGCAGTAGAGTAGCCAGGGAAGTACTCTGCGCAAGAAAGAAAGAGAAAGAAGAGAAAAACACCAAGTCAGAAAATGAGCCAAACGGCAAGCGGCAAGCAAGGACGAAGAAGAAGGCGGCCTACCGTCAACCAAGTCTTCGATCTGGCCATAGCCGTTGATCAGCGTCTGCCTCGCTTCGGCCCAGCTAGCCGCCTCTGTCTCATATTCGGCTTGGAGGGCGGCCTCGCTGTCCTGCACCGCCTTCAGGGCCGCCTTGTGGCTCTTCTCCTGGTCAGCCAACCTCTTGGCCAGGCGGTCACGCTCCTGTGCCAAGGCATCAAACTCGGCCTCCTTAGCACGGAGGGCGGCCTGAGCCCCGCCGAGCTGCTCCCTCAGACTGGCGTTGGCCGCTACAGGGATGGCAGAAAAGAAGGAAGCAATAAGGAAGAAGTCATCAAGGAAGATCCGACCCGACTGCTCAGCAGTCGGCCCGAATCTCGGGGACTACCCCAGTGGGTGCGCTGACGCGCCCCCATGTGAGATAAAAGACGAAGCACTTATCCCGGCTCTCAGATAGGTCAGCATTCTTCTAGGTCAGCTCCCGAGCCTGGGAGTTGAAGGCAGCCGCGCGGAGGTTGTGGTAGTCCTGCAAGACAGGCAGAGGAGCGAATGAGAACAAGATAGCAAAACAAAGCCCGCTAAGAAGTTCCAAGCCGCCTGCTCAGCAGCCAACTCGGAACTCGGGGACTACACCCAGTGGGTGCGCTGACGCACCCCCACGGAAGAAACCCAGACAAAAAAGCAAAAATAGGAAGACTAACCCGAATGGCCGCCCGCGTCGCAAGGAACTCGTCATTATATTTCCTCAGCGCCGCAGCCTGGGACTGAAGCCGGTTCCGGACGTCCTGCGCTGCCACATTCACCACAGCCGTCCCTCCACCCGGCGTCCACCCCGAGCTGCCGCTGGCCGCCTCCACGTCCTGGGCCGAAGAGCTGGAGCCCGCGGCCTTCTGCGGGTCCGATGCGGCCTTCCCCATGCGCTGGCGCGATGGCGACTGGACCACCAGGTCCGTCCTCGCGGCCGGCTCGCCCCCGGCCGATTGCGCAGGCGGCACGTTTGGCCGGCCGCCTTGAGCCGCCCCAGTCGGCGGGGCCGGTGACGCCTCCCTCTCCGGGACGACGACTTCGTCCTCCCTCTCCTACCCCGGTTGATCGCCGTCGGCTTCCTCTGGTGGGGGCTCTGGGACCTCGGGCGCCGCGACACGCAGAGCGGTGACGAGCAAGGCCCCCTCCGCTGTTGCCGCGGCCGCAGCCTCCGCTTGGGCCTTGGCCGCTGCGTCGGCGCGCGCCTTCGCCGCCTCCTCCTCCTGTGCCGCCTTGGTGGCAGCCGCCCTCAACTCCTCCGCCTCCCGCTCCTCCCGCGCCTCCTGCGCGTTTTGCTCCGTCGCCGCCTGAAGCTCGGCGCGGGGGTCCACGCGGCGGGTGCTCCCGGATCCTCCCGGCGATCCAACGACGGAGGCGGCAGCAACCCGCTCGAGCGAAAGCGGAGCCCTGATTTTTTGAGAAAAGGGAAAGGATTCAGAAATCACCAAGAAAAGAAGAAAGAATGTACAAAGGAATATACACTTACGCCGACACCGTCTGCGGTTGCTTCACCACCTTGCGGAAGCGGGCTGCCTTCGCGGCCGCCTCATCCCGCCTAGTCGCCGCTGCCCCGCCCTTGGGCTTCTTCGGCCGACTGCCGAACAAGCCCGACGCGGCACGTCGCTTCTGCCCGCCGCCCCGAGCAGGCGGCGCGGCGGAGGAACCTGCGCCGTGGCCGGACACCGGCTGGCGGCGTGGGACGATTTCCGCCTCGTCGTCATCCGGCTAGTCGTTGAAGCTGGCTCCAAGCCCGGAGCCGCCTGCCTCGCCGCCGGCTTTGCCGCCACCCGCCTCGGTGTTTTCATCCATGGCGGCCGCCCCCAAGTCGTGGTCCTCCAGGTCATGCTCCGCCCGGTCGGGGAGGAATCGGCGCTCCGCCTCCGACCCGGCTGTAGGTCGAAGGAGAGGGCTCTGCAGAGACGTGCCGACTGGTCAGAGTCGTCCAAAAGGAACTCGGTGACAAAACTAAGAGAAGAAAGGGAATAAGAGAACATACCGTGGGCGGCAGATGTGCACGGGAATATGGCTCCTTGCCAAACCGCCACTCTGCAGAGAGCTTGCAGTTCGCAAGATAATTCACCATATGGGCCACCTCGTCGTGCGGCATGTCCTTGGTGCACATCCGACTCGGATCGAGTTGGCCGCTCATCTGACAGATCAGGTGAGGGCAGCTCTGAAGCGGAAGCACCCGGCGCGCGACGAAGGCGGCCAGCAAGTCGGACCCAGTCAGGCCCTCCGACTGGATCATCACCCGCAGTCGGGCGACGGTCGCTGCTCCAGCCTGCGATAGCGTCACGGCCCGATAGGACCACTGGGGCCGCCTCCCAGCCGGCGGGCCGGCTACGTAAGCCGACAAGTTGACGTAGTCGCCTTGTGGGCGACGTTCTTCACGTAGAAATATGACTTCTGCCAGAGCTTCACCGACTGGATTAGCGTGATGATCGGGAAGGGGTTGTCGGCCGCTGGCCTCCGCATCGCGATGAAGGCGCCGCTCTAGGCCGGCACGCCCTGCATGCGGGTGCCCAGCTTAGATTGGAAGAACTCCCCCCAGAGCTCGAGGGTGGGGAGAACGCCAAGGAAGCCTTCGCACAAGGTGACGAAGGCGGACATCGGCACCACCGTGTTCGGAGTGAGGTGGTTCGGCTGAAGTTGATAGAAGTCGAGGAAGGAGCGGAAGAAAGTGCTCTCCGGCAAGCCAATGCCGTGCAGGAAATGCGAGCGGAAGACTACCCGCTCGCCTTCCTCCGGCTCTAGCGCGATCTCCTTCGTAGGCGCGAGACGTACCCGCACCTGGTCCGTGCCGGGCAACCACCGCGTCTTGCGGAGGAACTCGATGTGGTCCATGTGGACGTTGGAGCCATCCCAGTCCCCGCCATACTGCATGGTGGCGAGAAGCTAGCGAGGAAGAGTGCGGTGGCGGAGAAAGCATGGCCCTGCGGCAGCAAAGCTGCGGGGCAGAGTGAAGAATGGTGGGATGGTGCGGTGGTGAGGCGCTGCTGTGAGGGAAAGCAGGAGGAAGAAGATGGCGGAGAGGAGAGGAGCGTGCGAGCGTCTGCCGCTTCCCCTCCTCCCCCTACTTATAGCCTCGTGCGGCGAAGCCGAGTAGGCGAGGCGTGGGGAGGAACGTGGGATTAACTACGCCCACTCCCCCACGTCCAGTGATTATTACGCCCTAACGGCGTGTGGAAACCGCCGCCAGAAGACGTGCGGACGAATTTGGGCCGCAAAGAATCTGCGCCTGGGCCTAGGCGTAGGAGTGGTGAGCCCTCGGCCTGCGGCAACGTCTTGTCGCGCGCGTGGGTTGGCAGGCTCTTTTCAGCCAAGGGGCGCCACGTGGTTCGCAGGCGGCGAGCGGCCCGCCCGCAGCCCGGCGCACGCGCCAACAGACTCCCGCCTTCCGACTTTAAAAATTTCGCCAAGACGGCGCGCCCAACCGAAGCCAGCTGCTGGCTCGTCAAGATAAGAAGCTGACCGAGCTTCTCGACCTCCTCTCAGCCTCGAAGCCCAACCAGCTTCGGGGACTACTGTCAGAGTAAATGGCCACGGGTAGCCCAACCGACTCCCCCTGCCTCCTTGAAAAATTATCAGGCCATTCAAGCCTTCAAGCATACAAAGCGTAGGGCAGCCTTCCCCCGACCTGTTATCCCCAGGGCCGACTCCCAGAAGGCGACCCAGCCTCAGAAACCTCCCCCAAGAAAGATACGAGATAGCCGACTCCAGGTAGCCGGCCCCAAGAGGACCGACTCCCAGAAGCCGGCCATGAAGAAAGCCGACTCCTAGAAGCCGGCCATGAAGAAAGCCGGCTCCCAGGAGCCGGCCAAGACTGCACCCACTAAGACTGTACCCACATAATGGCGATAGGATGGGGCATGGCCACGGTACAACCCACTACCCCCGAATCCCGGGACAGGCATGGCCACTGGGCGCCATACGGGCCAGCCATCCCCCGTCCGGCGCGGCACTATAGCCGTGTTGGCCTTGATGTCACCCACGACAGGTGCCAGTACGGCCTGCAGGCGGCGGGCCCCTTTTGCCAGAGAGACACCCGAAGGCCGCCTGGCCTCCTCTAGTCGGCCAGGGGTGTGGCCGGCTCCCAATAGCCGGCTACCTCCCTCCCTCGAAACATGTGCCTCATTAAGAAGACAAGACAAGGTAAGGCTACAATGAGAGCCCGCGAGGCGGCGACACTGTAGCCATGCTTACCTCGACAAAGCCTTCGTCATCAGAGGCGAGGCGACAGTAACCAGCCGCCGACAAAGCCCCCAAGCGGTGGGGCCGGCCTGCCGGCCAAGAGGCCGGCAGCCGGCGGGACCCACCAGTCGGCGGGCCCCAATGACCGGCGGAGAAGCCGATGAGCATAGACGCTGATGGCTGGGACCCGTGCCCAGCCGGATTACCATTGTACCCCTGGGGGGTAGGCCTATATAAACCCCCCGGGACACCCATGCAAAGGGTTGATCTCATAGAATTCCACACACCACATAGAGAGAAAAGGAGAGCTAGCCTTGCCCTTCTTCTTCCTCTAGCCAAACAGCTCAAGGAGCACTTGTAGCTACTTGTATTGATCGAGTGATCATGCGGAGACCCCACAGAGCAGGACTAGGGGTGTTATCTCCACGGAGAGCCCCGAACCTGGGTAAGATCCGCCGGCGTGCATGTCTTCGCCTCATCCCGTTTCCAGGCACCGGCGATGTTTTACTGGCTCCCACAATGACAAGCCACCCGTTGGCATATGTCGCACCTACCACCCGACAGCGTGACTGTTGCGGTGGCCAATTGCATCTGTCTGACCTCTGCATGCACTTGAGGGGATAGTGGTAGATGGAATGCCTCTCCGAGAGACGTGATGCCCAAGAAATCTCTGATAGATATATCTTCGTTATTTGTGAAGGAGAACGCTCTCGGGTGGGCCTCTATCAAAATGTGTTCTCCCCACAGATCTTTCCAGAACAGTATCGTGTATCCTCTAATTACTTGAGCTTGTGTGATTCCTCGGAATGTGGGCTTTAGCTTGGAGACATCTCTCCACCAGAATGAGCCACAAACATCTGTGACATGAGGTATCTTGTTTTCATAGTATGTGGACCAGATGAGCTCCACCCAAGGCAAATCAAAGTGATTGTAAAATTTATGCAGATATTTCAAGAGTAACACATCACCTTGAATCCTTTGGTTTAGAACTCCTAGGCCGCCACAATCCTTGGGTCGACAGACCATATCCCACGAAGCCAGGGAATTGTTTTTGTCTCCTTGTTCTGTTTTTTTGGTCCACAGACATTTCCGTCGAATCTTGTCAAGAAGCTCAATATTTTTTGCCGGGAGCCTGAGTGTGCATGGAGCAAATATTGCGAGTGAAGTAATGACAGAGTTTAAGAGTGATAGCTTGCCTCCATAAGAAATCATGTTCAATGTGGCTGACAGTCTCCTTTCAATGCTACACACCAGTGGCATCAGCTCTTGCACAGTGGGTCTTGTTGTGCCTAATGGGAGGCCTAGGTAAGTGAAGGGCATTTTTCCAACCACACATCCAAGTATATTAGCCAGCTCATCTCATTTTGATGCATCACAGTTGATAGGTATAAGCGTAGACTTATTGAAGTTAATTTTGAGCGCAATGGAGGTGGCATAATCAGTGAGGACCTTTTTGACTGTGACCACTTGTTGCATGCATGCAGGGAGGATTATGAGTCTATCGTCGGCATACTGGATGACCGGGTAGTCCTTTTGAGCTGTGGATGGGAAGGGCAGCTGAATTTGACCCTGTGCGAATGTGTCATTGGTCGCAGCTTGAAGTAATTCCGCTGCTAGTACAAAGATGAGCGGAGAGAGGGGATCACCTTGTCGGATGCCAAATTTGCAAAAGAACTGTCGCCCAGGTGCGCCATTTAGCAAGAGTGAGGATTTGCCAGAAGAGAAGATGCATTTAATCCATCCTAGCCACTTTTCATTAAAGCCCATACTTCTCATAATCTCAATCATTGCATCATGATCAATCGTGTCGAATGCCTTGGCAAAGTCTAGTTGTAGCAAAACAATTTCTTTCTTCAAGGTTTGACATTGATATATGTGCTCATACGCCCATCCAAGGCAGTCTTGAATCGAGCGCCCTTTGAGAAATCCATACTGGTTTCTGTGGATAATTTTTAGGATGACTTTTTGCAATCGATTGGCTAGTAGTTTGGTGATCACCTTAAGACAGCAGTTAAGCAGCGTGATGGGCCTGTAGTCATTAATTGTCTCTGGGGAACTGATTTTGGGGATTAGGGTAATGAAACCATCATTAATACTCTCGAGGTTTAGGCCCCCTTCAAAGAATTGATTACACAACATGTAGAAGTCCTCTTTAATAATTGACCAGCAGCGTTTTAAAAAGATCCTAGTGAAGCCATTGGGGCCAGGTGCTCTCTCGGCAGGCATTTCACGGATCACTTTGTCAATTTCCTCATGGGAGAAAGGTGAGGTTAGCTCTTCAAGCCCATCACATTTTTTAATAATTCTCGTCAGATCAAATTTCATGTCGTGAGGAGTTGAGGAGCCCAGTCTGTTTTTGTAGGTGTGGAAAATGATGGATTCCTTACCAGCATGATCTTCAACCGTATCCCCATCCTCAATGCAAAGTGAGGCAATGTTATTTCTTTTGTACCTTTCAGACGCTAGGGCTTGAAAGAACTTGGAGTTCTCATCACCAAATTGAACCTAGCGGATGGTGCATCGTTTTTTCCAATAGATTTGCTAGTATTTAAGAAGCCTGAGGATATGAGCTTTTAAAATTCTTCTGAAGTTGTGTTCAGGTATGGAGAGTGGTCTTTTATCTTCTAGTGTATCGATTTCATTGAGAGCCTTGTTTGAATTTTCAATGGCCACCGAGAGTTTGGAGATACCCTTGCTCCAAATTTTGAGATCGTGTCGAAGGCTTTTGAATTTTCGGCTAAGAACCGTGGCTGAGTTGGTCGAGTGAACTTGTTTGGCCCAGGATGTCGAGACCACATCCATAAATCTAGGGTGCTGCAACCAGAATGACTCAAACGGAATATTTTTGATCTGGGAATTGCTGTTTCAATGGTAACTACGCACGGTGTGTGGTCTGACACCGGTTTGTCCTGCGGTTTAACCCATGTTTTTGGGTAAGAAGATGTCCAATTATTGCTAGTGAAAAAACAGCCCAGCTGTTCAAGTAACAGATCCAATTGCATATTGCTCCACGTATATGATCTGCCTTTAAGTGGAAGCTCAATTAAACTCTGTGTTCGGATAATATCATTAAGTGTGATCATGTCATTTATGCACCCTCCGGGCTTATTGCGGTTTTCAGGTGCCCGAATGAAGTTAAAATCGCCCACCAGGAGCCAACCCTCATTGGAAGGGATGTGCAGCTCAGAAAGCCAATCAATGAAGTGATTACGTTGGTCCCCTTGACATGGTCCGTAAACATTAACTAGAGTCCAACTTTGAGCTGATTGGGTAGAACGAAAACGAGTTACTAGAGAAAATTCTTCAGAGGCAATCACATCAGCAGAGAACAGAGAGTTGTTCCAAATTGTGGCAATACCACCGGAGCCCCCAGTAGATGGTACGAATGCAGATTGATCGAATCGGTGAGGGCAGCAAGACTTAACAAAAGATAAATCAAAGGAAGATTTTTTAGTCTCGTGCAAGCAAATAACCGCGCAACCACTAGACTTAATGGCGTTCGAGAGAGCTAAATGTTTGTCGCCAGAATTTAAACCTCGGACATTCCAACAAAGAATGTTCCAATTAACCAAAAGGGGCATTAATAAAAGGATGCATATAATTAGGCGGACAAAGAAGAATCCTCCTCCTGAGAAGCCTGGAGTGCGCCTTCAGAAAGTCCTTCAGGTGAAATAGCGCAGAGAACAGTCCCGACCTGCTGGATGACCGGGATGGGCGTAGGGGGTGGTACCTGTTCTTCTGAGATCTCAATGATTCTGACAGAGGACTGCGCTGAAGGCACAACACGAGGCTTCACCTTGGAGCTTTTGGGCTTGCTGTCAGACATCAGTGGAATGTGGAAGCCATCATATTTATTGGTTCGTGCACTTCTACGCAGCGTGATCGAGCTCTTAGGAACAGCAGTTTTCCCTTTCGTGCTAATGATCAAAAGTGGGTCAGGAACTATCGTGGAATTGTGTTGGCGCCCACCGTGGGGCCGCGCACGGTGGTGTTGAGTTCTTGGAGGGATCTCTCTGAGGAACCGAGAAGATTGCAATTCATCGGTTAAAGAAGATTCAAGAAGTTAGGGTTACTCCTGTGCGCCATCGCAAGTCGCCGAGATCATGTTCGTGAGCTCTAATCAGAGCAAGTTTGGATTGATCAATTCCGATGCATCACGTGAAGACTCAAGAAGCATCAAGGAGAGGTTCCAAGCGTAACAATATGGTACAAGCCGGCTTAAAAGATACTGGTCCACACAAGATCTCAGAAGGAATCCGGCATGTGGTTGGAGATTAAAAATAAAATACAAGGGCCATGACCTGGAAGATGCGGGGATGGATTCGTCCAAAACTAGCACGACTCGAAGGAGGAAAAACGCACCTTGACCGCTTCGTCATCTTCGTTCCAGGCCGCCTTCACCTCGTCCAATTACCGCAGGACGGCAAGTACAGAGAGTTTTGACCAATTACAACTAGTACAACTACTCGCTGGCCAGAAGCAAAGTAATACTCCATACAAGTTTAATCTACTTCAGATTGTCTAGTGAGTTTCGTCCATGAGAAGCAAAATCAGTTTTTGGGTTCAATCCCTTGCTGCTACACACACTAGAACCTGGAGGGGCCAGCGTGACTAAAGATTAAATAAAGAAAGTAATGATTTGGAAAAGGAATCGGACATGGATTGGTCAAGCCGTCTACGACCCGGAGGAAGATGCAGCTGTGGCTGGCCCTGCCGCCCGCCGTGGTGGCCATGGATACAACCTGGGCTACCCGCGCCAAGCCGGCCGGCCTCCGCAGCAAACCACCTCCGCCGTCGCCTCACCGAGCACCCGCGGCTCTCCTCACCTCATTTCGCCGGCACGTAGAGTTGCTGATGTGGTCTGTCGTTGCCCTTGTTTTAAACGCTGCGCAGACATGGGTACAAACCAACTGTGACCCGGGGAAGGAGGGCTCACCTTGAGCCGGATGCTACTTCGCTAGGGTCTTCTGCTCTGTTTCCTATGTGACCGCAGCGACCGCCGTGGACATCTCACCTTTGCAGCTGCCGTGGTTCACCCGCGTTGAGTCGCCGACCTCTGTGCCAGGCCTGCTTCAACAGCCTGTCGTGACCCGAACCTCGTTCGGCCTATAATCCGCCATCACCATGGAACTGCCTGAGCCGTCTCTGTCGTATTGAGCCGTCGGGGGCTATATTAAATTGCCGGCCTGCCTGAGCCGCCTTTGTCGCGTTGAACGGATCACCGTCATCTGAACAAATCAGCAACACAACGCGGCCGACTCGCCCATCTGCACCGGCTTGCAATGCCACGGCCGACTCATCTGTTGTCCGGGCGAATCAGGTGATATCCCTCTAAGTATAATTTTGGCACATATTCCTTTTTGTCAAAGAACAATTACTTTGGCCTGTGGTACTTTTTTCGCAGGACCCTTATTCATTACAAAGGTGTCGCATAAGGGGCGCGCGCCAACATCACTTTTGTACTAGCGTTTATTAAGCCGCCGAGGCAGCGTTGAGCCGCCCCTGCTATGGTGAGCCGCCGACGCTTCACGCCTCTGCCGTTGTCTCATCCTTGCGACCTTCTCGGCCGCCACTACTTCTGCGCCGCCGCAGCTGCTTACTGGCCTTGACCCGCCCGGAGCTGTGCTTTAAGCCGCCATCTCTGTCATCATTGTTGCAACCCTACAGCTGATGCTTCTTGATAAAACGTATCAGGTGAAATCCATCCTGTCAAGTTTCTATTGATACATTCTTATTTTCTTCGCGAACAATTACTCTCGTTTGTGCATTGTCATATACAGGAGAATTATTCATTACAAAGTGGTGTTATGCCACGGAGGCACGTTCGGCGGTACCGCACGGCTTCACGGACTGGCGTGTCATAATCCGGATTACGTCAATGCGTCGGCCGACTCGCCCGTCCGCGCTACGTTGCAGCGCCACGGACGACTCACCCGTCCGCCCTCGCGGCTGGTTCACGTGTCTGCGCCAGCTTACAACGCCGTGGCCGACTTGCTATCCGCACCGGCTTACAAAGGTCACGGCCGACTCACCCGTCCACACCGGTTTACCACGCCGTGGCCGGTTCACCCGTGAGCGGCTTCAACTTCACCTAGCGATCATCAATTTCATGGTGGATTATTTCCGGCCTGGCACATCAGGTGATATCTATCTAAAATATATTTTATTGGTACATATTATTTTGTCAAAGAGCAGTTTATCTTTGTCTTGGTCTGCAATATTGTTGATGCAGGACAATTTTTCACTACATCAAAACGACGTGGTTAGCTCGCCCGACCGCGCCGGTTTATAACACCGCGGCCGGTTCATCTATTTGAGCCACCTCTGATGCTGAGGTCATCTTTTCCGTCCGCCTCTCGCGGCCTGGTCTACATCAAGACACCGAGCCGCACTTATCTGCATGAGCTGCGTATTGAGTATGAGCAGGTCACTACTTGGGAAGCCCGGTTTTCTTCCAACAAATTGGAGGCAAATTATCATATGTTATCAGCCGCCGTCTACACCTGGATGGCTCAATGGACATGCGCACAAGTCGCCATCGCTACAGTTTGGTTAAACTTCAAACAGCCAGTTGGAAGGAACCATTGGCCGAGTTGCTGACACGGCTCATACGGGATCATTTATAACCCGCCGCAGTCACCTCAACCTTCTGTGGATACACATCGTGTTATCAACACCAGTGATATACAAGTTATGACGGTTTATATCACGGTTAAATATGGAGAATCTCAAGCCAACTCCTCGAGTCATCTTGAGACTCGGGGGCTACAGTGACATGACTCGGGAACCCCGGGTCATTGGAGGGAAAAATAACCCGGTTCCGGAGGCTGCTACCATATTGATGAAACTTTAAAGGCCGTCAGAAAAGTGCCGGTTCAAATAAAGATTCCGGTTTAAAATCCGGTTCAAGAGATATCTTTCTCCCGCAAAGTTTTGAAGCTCTCAAATCCGGTTCAAACGTCCGGCTCAAGGTAAATTTGTATCTTATAAAGCTTTGAAGCTCTCAATATCCGGTTTACAAATTTCCGGTTCAAAAAGAGGTTGTCTCTCGCAAAGTCCGAGTTCTCAGGAAAAATTAAAGGGACCAATGAGAGTCTGTTACAAAGCACAACTCAAATATAGGTACCCTGCTTTAATGACCATCGGGAGCTGATCGTATTCGAATTTAGCTTAACCCTTTTGGTGTGACCCTGATCGTATTCGAATCGGAGTCGTTAAATATTCTCATGATCACTAGGGGGCTTCCTGTTCAAACATAGGTCGTATTCGAACCAAAGAGAACATAGCTGTCGATACCCTTTTGATCGGCACACTGCAGAGCTCATTGGGGAGTTTCTTGGTCATATTTGAACCATAGCTCAACCCCCTTTGGGAACCGACGTGGATCGTATTCGAATCAGCATCGTTAAACAACTCTCAAGGTCATTTGGGGGCTTCCTGTTCAAACATAGGTCGTATTCGAACCAAAGAGAACATAGCTGTCGGTACCCTCTTGATCGGCAACGCCAAAGCCACTGGGGGCTATATGATCGTATTCGAATCTTAGCTTAACCCCTTTGGGACGGTTTTCTGATCGTATTCGAATCAGAAGCCTCAAGATTTTTTGAAGTTTCTTTTTGCCAATAATTTTTGGGATTTTATTTGAAGCTCTTTTGAACACATCTAAAGTGTATATGAGTGGTTTCTATTTAAACCCGGCTTGATTTTCGATGATAAGTCGCCGGCTTATGACAATCATTATCTATGTGGAAGCATTGGCTTCTAAGGATTGGGTTATCACACTTACTGCACAGGTATCATAAGCCGGCGGTACAGTTCAATATCACAGGTCATATAAACCGACAAATGCAAATTCAATATCACAAGTATGATATTATTGTTATGTTTTAAAGTTATGATTCATAATAGGCTTATCTGTGACTCCTTTTTTACACATCCGTGGTCATATGTAAGATATTATGACCCGCCCTGTGGTAAACCGCCAAGGGATCTTGTGATCTACTTGTGTGCAGGATAAGACTACATTTGGGTGGTTACCCGCCCTGGCTTTTAACGTTAAGTCACCAGGGCATATGTTGTTTAAACTCTGTGCAGGATTTACAGGGCTATGACTTACATAAATGATTAAGTTCAAGCCCATCATCAAAGATTGAAATTGGTGTCTCAAAAGGGTTATAAATTCTTGGTTTTCTCAAAGGCTATAAGCCGCCGGGTTGTAAAAATTCCGGCTTACAATGGAGGCGTATTAAGTCGCCATCGGCCAAGAGCCGCCGGGTATTTAAACTCCGGATTGACTTATCAACAGATGAGGTATTCAAGTCGCTTTGGCGCAATGGCTATTATTTTATCAATGGATATGATTTATTCTACAATGGAAAGAATAGTCCCGAGTCGCTGCAGGCTTACGACCCGGCACTTGGGGGCTAATGCAAAGTCATTTTTTGCTCATCTTATTGAAGACCCGACTCGTCACATTGTAATGAGCCGGCCCTTAGGGGCTACCAATTGCTCCTGTCGAAAATTCAAGGTACACAAGCCTTAATCCATTATATTGAAAGATCCACTATTCAGTGGGTAGAGTACAAAGCTCTTAACCTTGTGGACGTGGGTTCAAGCCCCATGGTGGAGATTACATCATATACTGTTATTATCAATAAATCATATACAAAGTCCCAGCTCGGTAATATCTTACTGACCCGGCCCTTGGGGGCTACACTGGTTGAAGTTTATATGAGCATGAGGCAATTACAAGTCCCAGGTTGCTGCAAGCATGACAACCCGACACTTGGGGGCTACATAATATGGAGTATTCAGTTTTTACTAGTGACTGAGATGAGCAATATGGATTTCTTCAAAGTGGCAGCATTTATATTGAAGCAAGTCTTAAGCCATCACTTTGTTCTCCTCAAGACTTGGGGGCTACAGGAACCGGCGTTGGCAACAATCATGACCCGGAAGTATCAGCCTTTATAACCCGGCAATTTTGGTACTCATAAACCGGCAAGTTTTATATCTTTAAGCCGGCTGAATATAAGTTGAATATTTGAAGACCAATATTTTTGTCAAGTCAGAGCATTGAAAGCTGACTCAAGTGGATTATCTCTTACAATATTTCTCAACAAGAGACCAATGTCAGCAAATTGACTCTGAAGCTGGCCTATTGACCCGGATTTTTCAAAGGAAGTATCTGGATTTTTTTGCATTGGCAAAATTTGAACATATCTGCTAAAGAGATTTACTATGGATACATATCAAGAAGGAAGATGACAAGGACTTAAGGATGATCAAGTGCCGGCTTACAAAGAATATTTAACCCGGAACACAACCTGTCAAATTTGTTCTTGTGTTTATATTACAGATTAGTTTAACGTGGATAAATCCAAATTAAACTGGGGGCTAATGTCGGGGATATACCCCGCGGTATGACCCGGCCGGAAATATGACCCGGCCGGACTTGGCGCTTCACCGTGACCCGCCGGAGGACTGGAGACTCACGGGTCTGGCGGCTCATTGTCAGACGACTCACGGATGACCCCGACGGCGGGTCAGATAGAAGACAACGCCCAAGGCCCAGAAGGCCGGCTCACGTTTATGATGGGCCGACTTAAGAAGAAAGGGATGACGAATATTTCCTTTACGAGGAAGCAAGACCCGGACTTGTAATTAACTTGTAAGAGAAGATAGACTAATCCTAGTCCTACTAGGACTCCACATGTAACCCGCCCCTCTAACTTATATAAGGAGGGGCAGGGCACCCCAAAGAGGGACAAGTAACAAGAAACAATCTCTAGGGCTAGACACCGAGAGCCGGTTCCCGGCGACTCTCCCGTGATCATAATGAGACCTAGCCTCAAACAGCATGTAGGGTTGTTACCGGATGATGTTTCCCGGGGCCCGAAGCTGTCTAAATCCTTGTTTTGTGTTGCGTCTCTCGATTCCGCCTAACCCCTCTCAAGCTACCACATAGATGCGCTGGCCTCGCGACTAAGTCCTGACACTAAGGACATCTCCCGTGACAATTCCACGACAGGAACCATGCCCGATGCTGGAGCTGCTTGATCTACAACATTCCCACCTTGAGAGGGGTTAACTACTTCAGTATCAATTTGGTTAGCAGGCTCATTAGATAACAGCAGATTGGGTGCCACTGATGCAGACATATGAGTAGGTTCAGAGTTGAGCTCCCAATTATTCACCACAGCGAGTTCCTTAACGTTCATTAGAGTTTGCCATATGCTGAGTAGACTGTGTAGCCGAGTCAATGGTCAGTACACCCTCATTTTCAGTTATAGTAAACTTGAACCCAACATTGGCATTCTTAAATCCATATCCGAAGCTCTAGGGACCAAATGAGGCAATGATGGGCATGATTGTAGCTTTCAGATAAATGTTGAAAAGAACCATAGGAATGCACTCATTCAGAGTCATTGCAGGTACGAAATTGCCATGAGAAACCATGTTGAGCTGCATACCTCTATCTGAAATGTTCAGAGCCACTTCTAGCTGATTGCTTTGGACAGACAATTCTGTTGTAGGTGTTGGAGCAGAAGAGCTAGCTCCATCGTGTGGCCACAGACGATTCATGACATTAACTGGGACGAGTACATAAGAATCAGAGATTGTGGCACTAGAATCAGTGTTGTCCTCCAGAGATATGCTGTCATTCCAAGCAGAGGCCGGGCTGTCTTGCAGATTATTCATAGGAGGAATGCCATGATGCACCTGAAGCCCTTCCCCAGCAAGCCACTGCTGAAAATTATACAGAAGAGGTGGTGCCTGAGGGGGAGCCGGAGGCCAAACTCCCCATTCAGGGTGAAAATCCACATCATTACCATCATCCACCACCACATTTTCAGCATTCTCACCTTGTTGAACATTGTCAGCAATAACATTCTGCGCCATCCAATTGTGTAGTTGTTGTTGATATAGTTGCTCTGCAGATAATCCTTCGCCATGTAACGGATGAGGGATTCCATCAGTAGGGGGAGGATCTTCACCAACAGGTGGGACCTCAGGTAAGTGAGCATTCCAATCACTACTGCGCAGAATCGTCACAGCAACAGTCCAAGACTGACGGGCACCACCTAATTGCCTCATGACCAGGCTCTTCGGCACTAGACGAACATGGATTACTCTGACTTTGAGCAGCACAATCTTCCTTTCACTCCTTGGATTGTGCCATTCTATTAAGCTACCAAACTTATCCACTGATTTGTGCATGTAATGTTGGGTCTGATAGTCATATGGAAAACCAACATACAGTAACCAGACCTCCGGCCCAAAGGTGGTAATCCTCATATTCAGTGCAGCATCATGTGGAACAAAAGAAATCACCGTATGTTCATCCACCTCATCTTCATCTAACTCAAAAGTAGTGCCCACAACTGAATCTCTAATAACAGTGTTGACAAATCCAAATATTCTTGGGGAACGCAGTAATTTCAAAACAATTCCTACGATCACGCAAGATCTATCTAGGTGATGCATAGCAACGAGCGGGGAGGTGTGTCCACGTACCCTCGTAGACCGAAAGCGGAAGCGTTATATCAACGCGGTTGATGTAGTCGTACGTCTTCACGATCCGACTGATCCTAGCACCGAACGTACGGCACCTCAGTGTTCAGCACACGTTCAGCTCGATGCCGTCCCTCGTACTCTTGATCCAGTTGAGGCCGAGGGAGAGTTCTGTCAGCATGACGGCACGGTGACGGTGATGATGAAATTACCGGTGCAAGGCTTCGCCTAAGCACTACGACGATATGACCGAGGTGTATTTCTGCGGAGGGGGGCACCGCACACGGCTAAGAGAAACTTTTGTGTGCCTTTGGGGTGCCCCCCTCCCACGTATATAAGGGGGGAGGGAGGAGGAGGCCGGCCACGAGGAGAGGTGCGCCATGGGGGGGGGAATCCTACTCCAAGTAGGATTCGGCCCCCCCTTTCCTATTCAAACAAGGAGAAGGGGGAAAGAGGCAGAGGAGAGAAAGGAAAGGGGGCCGCCCCCACAATCCCTAGTCCAATTCGGTTTGGGCTTGGGGGGCGCGCGCCTCCTCTAGGCTGCTGCCTCCTCTCCTCCATTAGGGCCCATGAAGGCCCAATAACCCCCGGGGGGGTTCCGGTAACCCCCCGGTACTCCGGAAAATATCCGATACAATTTGAAACCATTCCGGTGTCCGTATATATCTTTCCAATATATCAATCTTTGTGTCTCGACCATTTCGAGACTCCTCGTCTTGTCCGTGATCTCATCCGGGACTCCGAACAACCTTCGGTCATCAAATCACATAAACTCATAATACGAATCGTCATCGAACGTTAAGCGTGCGGACCCTACGGGTTCGAGAACTATGTAGACATGACCGAGACACATCTCCGGTCAATAACCAATAGCGGAACCTGGATGCTCTTATTGGCTCCTACATATTCTACGAAGGTCTTTATCGGTTAAACTGCATAACAACATGCGTTGTTCCCTTTGTCATCGGTATGTTACTTGCCGGAGATTCGATCGTCGGTATCCTCATACCTATTCAATCTCGTTACCGGCAAGTCTCTTTACTCGTTGCCGTAGTGCATCATCCCGCAACTAACTCATTAGTCACATTGCTTGCAAGGCTTATAATGATGTGAATTACCGAGAGGGCCTAGTGATACCTCTCCGGAACTCGGAGTGACAAATCCTAATCTCGATCTATGCCAACTCCACAAACACCATCGAAGACACCTGTAGAGCATCTTTATAATCACCCAGTTACGTTGTGACGTTTGATAGCACACTAAGTGTTCCTCCGGTAATCGGGAGTTGCATAGTCTCATAGTGATAGGAACATGTATAAGCTAACGGATGGGTCTTGTCCATCACATCATTCTCTAATGATGTGATCACGTTCATCAAATGACAACACATGTCCATGGCTAGGAAACTTAACCATGTTTGATTAACGACCTAGTCAAATAGAGGCATACTAGGGACACTCTGTTTGTCTATGTATACACACATGTACTAAGTTTCCGGTTAATACAATTCTAGCATGAATAATAAACATTTATCATGATATAAGGAAATATAAATAACAACTTCATTATTGCCTCTAGGGCATATTTCCTTCAGTCTCCCACTTGAACTAGAGTCAATAATCTAGATTACATAGTAATGATTCTAACACCCATGGAGTCTTGGTGTTGATCATGTTTTGCTCGTGAGAGAGGCTTAGTCAACGGGTCTGCAACATTCAGATCCATATGTATTTTGCAAATCTCTATGTATTTTGCAAATCTCTATGTCTCCCTCCTTGACGTGAGAGCGGATGGAATTGAAGTGTCACGCCCAAGATGCGACCCTATCCTAAAGGAACACAAAGGTCCCACCAAGGATATAAGCGCATCTTGAAGACGCTTTTGCAAGGTGGATATCATTACATCAACATTACATAATATTTGGGGATACATACAAGGCATACAAATTCCGCAAGAATACATCAAAACATCATACATAAGCTCAACATCCGACTACAGATGAAACATAAACAGAAACTCAAGGGACATCCACCCTGCTAGCCCAGGCTGCCGACCTGGAACCTATCCCCTGATCGAAGAAGAAGCAGAAGAAGAACTCCAAACAAGTAAACATCGCTCTCGCGTCATGATCATCGCAAAACCTGTACCTGCAACTGGTGGTGTAGTAATCTGTGAGCCACGAGGACTCAGCAATCCCATTACCATGGGTATCAAGACTAGCAAAGCTTAAAGGGAAAGGAAGGGGTAAAGTGGTGAGGTTGCAGCAGCGACTAAGCATGTATGGTGGCTAACTTACGCAAATAAGAGCGAGAAGAGAAGCAATGGAACGGTTGTGAAACTAGCAATGATTAAGAAGTGATCCTGAACTCCTACTTACGTCAAGCATAACCCAGAAACCGTGTTCACTTCCCGGACTCCGCCGAGAAGAGACCATCACGGCTACACACGCGGTTGATGCGTTTTAATTAAGGTCAAATGTCAAGTTCTCTACAACCGGATATCAACAAATTCCCATCTGCCACATAACCGCGGGCACGGCTTCCGAAAGATAATACCCTGCAGGGGTGTCCCAACTTAGCCCATGATAAGCTCTCACGGTCAACGAAGGATATTCCTTCAACCGGGAAGACCCGATCAGTCTCGGAATCCCGGTTACAAGACATTTCGACAATGGTAAAACAAAACCAGCAAAGCCGCCCGATGCGCCGACATCCTGATAGGAGCTGCACATATCTCGGTCTCAGGGCAACACTGGATGAGCACTACGTACAACTAAAACCAGACCTCAAGTTTCCCCGAGGTGGCGCTGCAAGTGGCTCTAGTTCGGACCAACACTTCGACAAGCATTGGCCCGGGGGGGGGGGTAAAATAAGATGACCCTCGAGAGAGCGACTCCCTAGGGAAAAGAAATAGGCTGGACAAATGGTAAAACCAAGGTTGGGCCTTGCTGGAAGAGTTTTATTCAAGGCGAACTGTCAAGGGGGTCCCATAAATCACCCAACCGTGTAAGGAACGCAAAATCCGGGAACATAACACCGGTAAGACAGAAACTAGGGCGGCAAGAGTGGAACAAAACACCAGGCATAAGGCCGAGCCTTCCACCCTTTACCAAATATATAGATGCATTAATAATATAAGAGATATTGTGATATCCCAACATAAACATAATCCAACATGGAGCAATCTTCATCTTCACCTGCAACTAGCAACGCTATAAGAGGGGCTGAGCAAAGCGGTAACATAGCCAAACAACGGTTTGCTAGGAAGGGTGACAAAGGTTAGAGGTTCATGGCAATTTGGGAGGCTTGCGGAACAAGTGAATAGGTAGCGCAGCAAAGCGAAAGAACGAAGCAACTAGCATAGCAATGATAGTAATTAGATCCAAGGTGACGGTCATCTTGCCTGAAATCCCGCTAGGAAGAAGAACGAATCCATGAAGAAGAAGAAGCCACGAAGACGAACGAATCCTCACGATCGCAACGACACGGGAACTATCGAGAAGAAGCACACAACAAGGTAAACACACCACACATGAACAAGACATGATGCTCAACCAAGAATGATGCATGACAAGGCTAAACGAAGCTACTCATGATAAGAGATGATGCATACGAGAACAACACATCAAGGCAAGTTTAAATGAGGCCGGGATCAACATATACCAATTCCGGTAAGTCCTCATATGCATATTTCGAAATTGGTCCAGAACTGAACAAACATTAAGTTGAAGTTGTTAAACAGCAAGTTAAAGAGCACCATGATGATCTACACGAAATTCTAGTCAAGTTACATATAAAGTTCATTAGATTCGGAGCTACGGCCTAGAAGATATGAGCAAGACAAGATAAACATGGCATTGCTGCAAAATGCATACAAACATCAAGCAAACACCTCAAAATAAGGATGCAACATGATAATATGAGACTACATGCAAAACTAAGCAAGTTCATATAGAGCACGCTCAAAACGGAGCAACGGTGCAACACATACACTCCAAACAAGTCATAGCAACAATCTGTCCAAAACAGCAACTAGGCATAAGGCAAGCATCAAAACAATATGCTACAGCAACTCAACATGAAAACAAGAGGCATGGACATGATGTACAGGTAAAGCACAACAAAACATGAACACTGAGCTATCTCCAGAAATCACTAGAACATGCTCAAAAGGACAAGGCAAGATTGCAAATAATAACAGATTCACAGACTTAGAGAAATTACTGGACATGGCAGAAATAACATCAGGTTGCAATGTTCAGAGCACGAAATCCACATGCTACTGGAACTTAACATGGTAAAACAAGGCATGGAAGTGTTCTACTAAAAGCATATAACAAAAGTCCCTTACTTACCATAAGACAAAAAGGACCAGAAGATATGATGGAAAGCATGTAAACATAGCAAGTTTCGTTATCAGGTTTCAGACTTAGCAGAAAAGAGCATGGCAGAAATATTAATATGTAGGCCTCTTTGTGAGCTTGATGCACTCACTACAGAGCAATGCATGACAAACCAAGCATACCTACAGCAATATGGCATGTTTATGAAGCTAACCATGGCAAGAGTAATAGCATAGCATGTATGGATCAACTACAATAAGGTTGGCCAAATTGCATATCATGTTAAGAATCTGCCAGAAATATTTTATAGCAAAAGTAGAGCAAGATTGAGTCATGCTATGGCACTCCATAATTGCAACAAGGACAGGAATGGAACAATTACAACAATAGCTACAAAACATCCTTACTTAACATCTCCAAAATATGCATGGATATCTCTGTAGCATCAAGTTTACAAGGCAACAAAATTCCAGCAGACAAGGACTTAGAGAAATCACTAAGTCCCTGAAATCAGAAATATTATGGGGCCTACTTTGCATGCTTGTGCTCGTCACCACAGAGATCACAAAAATACATGGACTACACCGCTAGAGAGATGGCATGGCATACTTCAAAGCACATGCAGAGCTCATGCTCAAAAGATGCACAGATTAAATGATACAAAAATGACAAATCTCCAAGTTCTGAGAAGAACCAGAGAATAACAGCAACTAGCCATCTTCCAACAGAGATTTGGGCCTCAAGATGACCTCTAATGAATATGGTGCAATTGAACAAAATGAAGAGCATCACGAGTCGAACAAATCGACATATTACACGCGCGAATCAGAGCTATATGCATGAAGTTATGCTAGGACAAACATGGCATGATACTGAAAAAATGCAAAAGACTTGGCAGAAAAAAACGACCT
>NC_057808.1:376505097-376509570 GCF_018294505.1 Triticum aestivum | reverse complement strand
GAGGTGGCGACGTGGCACGATGGGGTTGGGCGAGGGCGACGGCGCTGCTGACGTGGCGCCCTGCCACTGGTCGGCGCGACGTGGAGGGGAGCGGCGGACATGTCCGGCGCGGCGCGGAGATTGCGTCCGGTGGCGGAGAGGGGAAATTGCTAGGGTTCATCTGCGCGAAAAACTCGGCAGAGACACACATATATAGGTAGAGGGAGCTAGGAGAGTCCAAATGAGGAGCGGTTTTCGCCCACGCGATCGTGATCGAACGGCCGAGAGCATGGCAGGGGCTTAGAGGGGTTTTGGGTCTGTTAGATGGGGGGTTTTGCTGCAATGCCAAAATGGACTTCGCGGTTACCCGGTTAACCGTTGGAGTACCAAACGACCTTCAAATGGAACGAAACTTGACCGGTGGTCTCCGGGTGGTATACTAGGGCCACTTGACAAGCCTCGGTCCATTCCGAGAAAGTTTGACACTCGCACACGAAATACAACAAGAGGGGTGCACCGGAGGAGATAGGAGCGCCGGATTGCAAAACGGACAACGGGGAAAAAGCTCGGATGCATGAGACGAACACGTATGCAAATGCAATGCACATGATGACATGATATGAAATGCAGATGAAGACATGGCAAAAAGCAACACGCAAGCAAATGACATGGCAACGACAGCGAATAACTGGCAGACACCTGGCGTATCGGATCCGGGGCGTTACAACACTCCTCCACTAACAAGAGATCTCGTCCCGAGATCTTAGGACCGAGACGGAAGAGAAAAAGGATGAGGTGAAATAAGAACAAGACAATGAGGATGAACAACGTTAAGAACACTCGAGAAGGAAAGAGGAATGTTGAATGATACAAGAAGCAAAAGCTCAAGGAAAAAGACTGAATTTGAAACCACTCCGGTTGGGCGAAAATAGGAAAAGAATAAGAACGCAAGAGGAAATCAAAGAATTGAGAGCACTTGAGAAGAAAAGGAATGGCTAGAATGACGAGAATTAGATGCTCACGGAATCAGATAGACTCTGAAACCACTCCGATTAGAACGAGATAAGAAACCAATAAGACTGAAAAGATTTAGACAGCACGAGCTCGAGAAATGGGATGAAACTTGACTTGAGGAACAACACAAAATCTCCGGAAGACTTGAATTAATAGAATGAGAGGGGCGGGGAAGAAAATGACAACTTGTGCCATGAATGAAATGGAGAGCATCCTTAGCAGGAAAACATTGAACGGGGTTGTTGGAAATTCAACAACGAAAAGAATAAGTTTGATGTGGACTTATGGATAACATGCCAAAATAATGAGGTAGTAACCTACCACAAATGGAAATGATTGGATAGCTGAGAAGAACGAAGAAATGTAGAACTCCACTTCAAAAGAAAACGGAGAATTTAATTGCACTTCGGAAAGCAAAAGGAAAGGTACTTGAGCTCCTTTGATAATAATCTTGATGAACACTTGAGAAAAGAATTAAATCATGACGAACCATCGTGAAGAAACTCCGGTCGAAAAAGGATGACGAGATAAAATAGAAGGAAGAATAGCATAAGCTATGAGTCTTGCGATGATTTAGATGGAGGTTCCGACGATTATGGCCGAGGAAATTTGCACTCCGGGAAAGAAAAAGATGAAAACACTTGGAACTAGAATTTATTCATCAAGAACAAACTCTGAAGAAAAGGAATTTCTTGGCGACGATGAAATAAGAATTAGAATTTACGTTATGCTTATCCTTCATCAATTAAATTGATGAGAAACAACGGATTTGCATACCACTTATTCTCGTTGGAAAAATTAAGGGGGAAAGATAAAGCGCAAAACTTGCGAAAGTCTTCATGAACCACCGGTAGGATTTGGAAAGAACGGATTAATAGATATGATAAAAACAGAAGGAATTTTGAGCGAACCACCGTAGGAATTCAAAATAGACTGACGAAGGAGAATGACTCACCGGGAAAATAGGAAAAGTACAAATATACATGAGGGGAATCAAGATGCAATTGAAAGAAGGGATCGCGAACTGATTGAAGCATACTTGAATGAAACACCGGAAGAATACAGAGATGAACAAAAATGTATGAATATATAATAATCAGAGAACGGATTAGAAAGCTTGGGACGAAGAAAACTTCTGAACAGATGACCTCCGGATAAATGAGATGGAAAAACAACTCCTGAAGTACTCCGGATGGGTGAAAAGAATTACACGACTAGAAACAATTGATAGGGTAACGATCGAGCTAGCACTGCGAATCTCCGTGAAAACGGACAAAATTTAAGAGAAACTCTACTTCGTTTCTCAGATGTTGAGAATGACAACGAGAAACAACACCAAACTTGTTGAGATACTCCGGGAGAAAAAGGTTGGCCCGAACATGAAAGAATTTGAAAGCGATCTTGAAGAAACATCTGACTGATGAAATTCATACTTACGTCAAACTTCGACAAGAATTTGAGAATAGCTCCGGGAAAATTAGAAGAGTCAGGTAAGATCCTAGGAAAAAAACCTGTGGGTTAGGGCCCACTGAAGAGAAGTCACCGTTGAGAAAGGATTGTTGATCAGATAGATGAAGCACCGGAACAATTGAAATATTTGAACGAGTTGACAACCTCGAATTAATTCGAACACAGACGAATCTCCTGAGATGTCTTCATCACTCCGGAACGATAAAATGACGAGAGGGGAACGAGCAACGGGAAACATTTGAGCGGTGGAAAGAATATAGTCAACACCGAAAAAAACTTGAATTGTGTCCACCGGACAAGAAAAGAGATGAAGGATGTCGAACGAGGCAAAAATTCACCGGTAGAAATAATTGAGGAAAGACTGAAGAAGCTCCGTACGAATGAAATTGATGCTCGAAAGTGACTCAAGCTCCGGGAATAAAAGGGTGGGAGGGCGGGAAAAACAACGGCAACTTGAAAGTGAAAATCGACGAATAACTTTGAAGAGAAAAGCACCGGTTGAAATCATTGAGGAAAGAATGCAAAGACTTCGCACGAGTAGAATGGATACTCGATTACAGACTCCGGTTCCGGCAAGAAGAAGGGAGGGCGGGTGGGAAAAACAAGGACAACTTCGGACAAGGAAAACAACATCGGAAGAGAAATAACTGAGAACTGATCTCGCAAAAGATGACGAGG
Source organism: Triticum aestivum (assembly GCF_018294505.1). Lineage (NCBI taxonomy): Eukaryota > Viridiplantae > Streptophyta > Magnoliopsida > Poales > Poaceae > Triticum > Triticum aestivum. The sequence goes on along the minus strand of NC_057808.1, from coordinate 376,506,429 downwards.
ATTGAAACACTCGAAGAGAAATGCACCGGATTGAAAAAGGATGGGCAACGAACGAAACTAACCACGAGATCCTGAAGAAAAATTTGAAAGGGAAGAGGAATAGTTCAAAACACCTACGTCAAGATTTCTCACCAGAGCGACGAAGGGGCAGAGGAGTAAAAAGAATTCCTACTCTCCGATATAACTAGACTCAGAAAAAAATTCTTCTAGACTCAACAACGGCCAAACTTCACGATCAAACAAGGGGGGCTCCTAGGGTCGGTCGAGGCTCTGATACCAACTTGTCACGCCCAAGATGCGACCCTATCCTAAAGGAACACAAAGGTCCCACCAAGGATAGAAGCGCATCTTGAAGATGCTTTTGCAAGGTGGATATCATTACATCAACATTACATAATATTTGGGGATACATACAAGGCATACAAATGCCGCAAGAATACATCAAAACATCATACATAAGCTCAACATCCGACTACGGATGAAACATAAACAGAAACTCAAGCGACATCCACCCTGCTAGCCCAGGCTGCCGACCTGGAACCTATCCCCTGATCGAAGAAGAAGCAGAAAAAGAACTCCAAACAAGTAAACATCGCTCTCGCGTCATGATCATCGCAAAACCTGTACCTGCAACTGGTGGTGTAGTAATCTGTGAGCCACGAGGACTCAGCAATCCCATTACCATGGGTATCAAGACTAGCAAAGCTTAAAGGGAAAGGAAGGGGTAAAGTGGTGAGGTTGCAGCAGCGACTAAGCATGTATGGTGGCTAACTTACGCAAATAAGAGCGAGAAGAGAAGCAATGGAACGGTTGTGAAACTAGCAATGATTAAGAAGTGATCCTGAACTCCTACTTACGTCAAGCATAACCCAGAAACCGTGTTCACTTCCCGGACTCCGCCGAGAAGAGACCATCACGGCTACACACGCGGTTGATGCGTTTTAATTAAGGTCAAATGTCAAGTTCTCTACAACCGGATATCAAAAAATTCCCATCTGCCACATAACCGCGGGCACGGCTTCCGAAAGATAATACCCTGCAGGGGTGTCCCAACTTAGCCCATGATAAGCTCTCACGGTCAACGAAGGATATTCCTTCAACCGGGAAGACCCGATCAGTCTCGGAATCCCGGTTACAAGACATTTCGACAATGGTAAAACAAAACCAGCAAAGCCGCCCGATGCGCCGACATCCTGATAGGAGCTGCACATATCTCGGTCTCAGGGCAACACTGGATGAGCACTACGTACAACTAAAACCAGACCTCAAGTTTCCCCGAGGTGGCGCTGCAAGTGGCTCTAGTTCGGACCAACACTTCGACAAGCATTGGCC
>NC_057808.1:376502726-376504948 GCF_018294505.1 Triticum aestivum | reverse complement strand
GACAGAAACTAGGGCGGCAAGAGTGGAACAAAACACCAGGCATAAGGCCGAGCCTTCCACCCTTTACCAAATATATAGATGCATTAATAATATAAGAGATATTGTGATATCCCAACATAAACATAATCCAACATGGAGCAATCTTCATCTTCACCTGCAACTAGCAACGCTATAAGAGGGGCTGAGCAAAGCGGTAACATAGCCAAACAACGGTTTGCTAGGAAGGGTGACAAAGGTTAGAGGTTCATGGCAATTTGGGAGGCTTGCGGAACAAGTGAATAGGTAGCGCAGCAAAGCGAAAGAACGAAGCAACTAGCATAGCAATGATAGTAATTAGATCCAAGGTGACGGTCATCTTGCCTGAAATCCCGCTAGGAAGAAGAACGAATCCATGAAGAAGAAGAAGCCACGAAGACGAACGAATCCTCACGATCGCAACGACACGGGAACTATCGAGAAGAAGCACACAACAAGGTAAACACACCACACATGAACAAGACATGATGCTCAACCAAGAATGATGCATGACAAGGCTAAACGAAGCTACTCATGATAAGAGATGATGCATACGAGAACAACACATCAAGGCAAGTTTAAATGAGGCCGGGATCAACATATACCAATTCCGGTAAGTCCTCATATGCATATTTCGAAATTGGTCCAGAACTGAACAAACATTAAGTTGAAGTTGTTAAACAGCAAGTTAAAGAGCACCATGATGATCTACACGAAATTCTAGTCAAGTTACATATAAAGTTCATTAGATTCGGAGCTACGGCCTAGAAGATATGAGCAAGACAAGATAAACATGGCATTGCTGCAAAATGCATACAAACATCAAGCAAACACCTCAAAATAAGGATGCAACATGATAATATGAGACTACATGCAAAACTAAGCAAGTTCATATAGAGCACGCTCAAAACGGAGCAACGGTGCAACACATACACTCCAAACAAGTCATAGCAACAATCTGTCCAAAACAGCAACTAGGCATAAGGCAAGCATCAAAACAATATGCTACAGCAACTCAACATGAAAACAAGAGGCATGGACATGATGTACAGGTAAAGCACAACAAAACATGAACACTGAGCTATCTCCAGAAATCACTAGAACATGCTCAAAAGGACAAGGCAAGATTGCAAATAATAACAGATTCACAGACTTAGAGAAATTACTGGACATGGCAGAAATAACATCAGGTTGCAATGTTCAGAGCACGAAATCCACATGCTACTGGAACTTAACATGGTAAAACAAGGCATGGAAGTGTTCTACTAAAAGCATATAACAAAAGTCCCTTACTTACCATAAGACAAAAAGGAACAGAAGATATGATGGAAAGCATGTAAACATAGCAAGTTTCGTTATCAGGTTTCAGACTTAGCAGAAAAGAGCATGGCAGAAATATTAATATGTAGGCCTCTTTGTGAGCTTGATGCACTCACTACAGAGCAATGCATGACAAACCAAGCATACCTACAGCAATATGGCATGTTTATAAAGCTAACCATGGCAAGAGTAATAGCATAGCATGTATGGATCAACTACAATAAGGTTGGCCAAATTGCATATCATGTTAAGAATCTGCCAGAAATATTTTATAGCAAAAGTAGAGCAAGATTGAGTCATGCTATGGCACTCCATAATTGCAACAAGGACAGGAATGGAACAATTACAACAATAGCTACAAAACATCCTTACTTAACATCTCCAAAATATGCATGGATATCTCTGTAGCATCAAGTTTACAAGGCAACAAAATTCCAGCAGACAAGGACTTAGAGAAATCACTAAGTCCCTGAAATCAGAAATATTATGGGGCCTACTTTGCATGCTTGTGCTCGTCACCACAGAGATCACAAAAATACATGGACTACACCGCTAGAGAGATGGCATGGCATACTTCAAAGCACATGCAGAGCTCATGCTCAAAAGATGCACAGATTAAATGATACAAAAATGACAAATCTCCAAGTTCTGATAAGAACCAGAGAATAACAGCAACTAGCCATCTTCCAACAGAGATTTGGGCCTCAAGATGACCTCTAATGAATATGGTGCAATTGAACAAAATGAAGAGCATCACGAGGCGAACAAATCGACATATTACATGTGCGAAGCGGAGCTATATGCATGAAGTTATGCTAGGACAAACATGGCATGATACTGAAAAAATGCAAAAGACTTGGCAGAAAAAACGACCTCGAGGGGGGGGG